>NC_036870.1:6299878-6432665 GCF_002910315.2 Salvelinus sp. IW2-2015
GTTGTGTGTGTGTGTGTGTGTGTGTGTGTGTTGTGTGTGGTGTGTGTGTGTTGTGTTGTGTGGTGTGTGTGTGTGTGTGTGTGTATGTGTGTGTGTGTTAGTCTTGTTGTTTGCATGGGTTCAATTAGAGGAGAGGGATATTTTAATAGAATCTGTCCCAAGCATACACAGGCCAGCAGACTGGTGAAAGACAGCTGTTGGCAGTCAGTCACACGGTGTGGAAGTGTGACAGTGAACATGAACAGAGGACTCCTGTATAACTGTCAGGTCATTCCGGATACCAGATAACCTCATAGGCAGGTTAGAGCTCTACCTTATGGACAAATATGTTAATTACCTCTGAATTACATTTATGGAGTATAATCGATTTATGGGTACGACAGGCCTAAAATAAATGACATAGGTCATTTTTGTATTATTCTGGACATCTAAATAGGTGTCATATTTCAATAACATGGGGGGGAAAATAGTCCTTATCATATCATTTTATTTTTAAATAAAAAAATATTCTGCTAAATTGGATAGAAAGTTTTACACTTTTTTGGGGAGGTTTTTGGCACTTTAGGGCTGGGACTTGTTTTAGGGATAACTCCTATAGAAAATATATATTGGTAGTCAGATTAGGTTGTAGATGAACTTCCACAGATATCTAACAAATGTCTATGTAAAGTTGACACCTTCAAGAAGCCTTATCAAGACAGTTTAGAGTTTTTAACTAAATTACATTTTTGTGAAAATTGATTGTCTAAAAACATAAATTTCAATAAATGAGAACACACCATCCAACAGTATTACTACTGACATCTAGTGACAAAAGTAGGAACGTTTTTTTGCAAATACTTGACAAATTCACCAACTACATTGAACAAAAATATAAAACGCAACATGCAACAATTTCAAAGATTTTATTGAGTTACAGTTCATATAAGGAAATCAGTCAATTTAAATAAATGTTTTAGGCCATACTCTATGGATTTCACATGATGGGAATACAGATATGCATCTGTCGGTCATAGATATCTTTAAAAAAAAAGGTAGGGGTGAGAATCAGAAAACCTGTCAGTTTCTCAAATAATATCAAATAAAATGTTATTGGTCGCATACACATATTTAGCAGATATATTGAGGATGTAGCAAAATGCTTGTTGTCCTAGCTCAAACAGTGCAGTAATATCTAACAATAAACACAAAATCTAAAACGCAAAAGAATATATAAGAAATATATGAAGAAATATCGAAATATTAGTATGAGCAATGTCGGAGTATAAATATATACACTACCGTTCAAAAGTTTGGGGTCACTTAGAAATGTCCTTGTTTTTGAAAGCAAAGTACATTTTTTGTCTATAAAAACAACATCAAATTCATCAGTGTAGACATTGTTAATGTTATAAATGACTATTGTAGCGGCTGGAATATCTACATAGACGTACGGAGGCCTATTATCAGCAGCCATCACTCCTGAGTTCCAATGGCACGTTATGTTAGCTAATCCAAGTTTATCATTTTAAAACAGATCATTAGAAACCCCTTTTGCAATTATGTTAGCACAGCTGAAAACTGTTGTTCTGATTAAAGAAGCAATAAAACTGGCCTTCTTTAGGCTAGTTGAGTATCTGGAGCATCAGCATTTGTGCGTTCGACTACAGGCTCAAAATGGCCAGAAACAAAGCACTTTCTTCTGAAACTCATCAGTCTATTCTTGATCTGAGAAATGAAGACTATTCCATGCGAGAAATTGCCAAGAAACTGAAGGCTAGTTTTAACAGTTTTCAGCTGTGCTAACATAATTGCAAAAGGGGTTTCTAACGATCAATTAGCCTTTTAAAATTATAAACTTGGATTAGCTAACACAACATGGCATTGGAACACAGGAGCGATGGTTGCTGATAATGGGCCTCCGTACGCCTATGTAGATATTCCATAAAAAATCTGCCGTTTTCAGTTACAATAGTCATTTACAATATTAACAATGTCTACACTGTATTTCTGATCAATTTGATGTTATTTTAATGGACAAAAAGTGATTTTCTTTCAAAAACAAGGACATTTCTAAGTGACCTCAAACTTTTGAAAGGTAGTGTATATCTATCTATCTATCTATTACTATCTATCTATCTATCTATCTATCTATCTATTATCTATCTATCTATCTATCTATCTATCTATTATATATCTATCTATCTATCTATCTATCTATCTATCTATCTATCTATCTATCTATCTATCTATCTATCTATCATGAAGCTGGTTGAGAGAATGCCAAGAGTGTGCAAAGATGTCATCAAGGCTAAGGGTGGCTACTTTGAAGAATCTCAAATATAAAATGTTTTTATTTAACACTTTTTTGGTTACTACATGATTCCATATGTGTTATTTCATAGTCTTGATGTCTTCACTATTATTATACAATGTAGAAAATAGTAAAAATAAAGGAAAACCCTTGATTGTGTAGGTGTGTCTAAACTTTTGACTGGTACTGTATGCATGTATGTATGTATGTATGTATGTATGTATGTATGTATGTATGTATGTATGTATGTATGTATGTATGTATGTATGTATGTATGTATGTATGTATGTATATGATGGGATGTGTAGACTATATGGATAGAATATGTAGTATATCTGAACAATATTATATGTACAGCAATAGTTAAATAGGATAGGCTTTGACTAGAATACAGTAAATACATATGAAGTGTGTAAAATAGTATGTAAACATTATTAAAGTGACCAGTGTTCCATTATTAAAGTAACCAGTGTTCAATGACTATGTACATAGGGCAGCAGCCTCTAAGGTGCACGGTAGAGTAACCGGGCGGTAGCCGGCTAGTGACAATGACTAAAGTTCAGGGCATGGTACTGGGCGGGGCCCGGCTAGTGGTGAGTATTTAACAGTACAATGACCTTGAGATAAAAGCTGTTTTTCAGTATCTCAGTCCCAGCTTTGATGCACCTGTACTGACCTCACCTTCTAGATGGTAGTGGGGTGAACAAGTCACTCGGCTTGGGTGGCTGAGGTCCTTGATGATCTTCTTGGCCTTCCTGTGACACTGGGTGCTGTAGATGTCCTGGAGGGCAGGCAGTGTGCCCCCGGTGATGCGATGAGCAGACCACACCACCCTCTGGTGAGCCCTGCGGTTGCAGACGGTACTGTTGCCATACCAGGCGGTGACAGCCCGACAGGATGCTGTCAATGGTGCATCTGTAAAGGTTTGTGAGGGTGGAGCCTTCTGCAAGTAGCCGAGTGGTTAGAGTGTTGGGCCAGTAACCGAAAGGTTGCTGGAGAATCCCCGAGCTGACAAGGTAAAAATCTGTCGTTCTGCCCCTGAGCAAGGCAGCATACCCACTGTTCCTTGGGCGCCGATTATGGCAGCCCCCCGCACCGCTCTGGCTCAGAGGGGTTGGGTTAAATGCGGAAGACACATTTCAGTTGAAGGCATTCAGTTGTACAACTGACTATCCCCCTTTTCACCACACTGTCTTTGTGGTTGGACCATTTCAGATTGTCAGTGATGTGTACGCTGAGGAACTTGAAGCTTTTCACCTTCTCCAATACGGACCGTCGATGTGGATGGGGGCATGCTCCCTCTGCTGTCTCCTGAAGATGGGGGCATGCTCCATTATTTTGTTGACGTTGAGAGAGATGTTGTTTTCCTGTCGCCACTCCACCAGGGCCCTCATATCCTCCCTGTAGTCTGTCTCGTCGTCCACACAGTCATGGGTGAACAGGGAGTACAGGAGGGGGCTGAGCATGCACCCTTGTGGGGCCCCTGTGTTGAGGATAAGGGTAGTGGAGGTGTTGTTGCCTACAGTACCTTCAGAACCTGGGACGGGAATAATGGATGAATATTTGTTGCACGGGGCGTAGTTCAGACCCAGGGCCCGAAGCTTAATGATGAGCTTGGAGGGTACTATGGTGTTGAAGGCTGAGCTGTAGTCAATGAACAGAATTAATACATAGGTATTCCTCTTGTCCAGGGGATAGGGCAGTGTGGAGTGCGACGGCGATTTCGTCATCTGTGGATCTATTGGGGCGTTGGAGGTGATATGATCCTTAACTAGCCTCTCAAAGCACTTCGTGATGACAGAAGTGAGTGCTACGGGTCGATAGTCATTTATTTAAGTTAATTTCGCTTTCTTGGGTACAGGAACAATCGTGAACATCTTAAAGCAAGTGGGTACAACTGACTAGGATAGAGAGAGATTGAATATGTCTGTAAACACTCCAGCCAGCTGGTCTGCGCATGTGGATGCCATCTGTGCTGGCAGCCTTGCGAGGGTTAACACGCTTAAATGTCTTGCTCACGCCGGCCAAGGAGAGCGAGAGCTCACAGTCCATGGGAGCGGAGGTGGCGTCGGCGACACTGTATATCCCTCGAAGCGTGGTATGACCACCACTTGCCTCTGGTAGCTCGACACATCTCCTTCACATAGAGTTGATCAGGCTGTTGACTGTGGAATCTTGTTCCACTCCTCTTCAATGGCTGTGCGAAGTTGCTAGATATTGGCTGGAACTAGGGCTGGGCGATATGGCGAACATATAAAATATATTAGATATTTTTCTAATTTTGACAGTATGACAGTATTTTAATATATTTTATATTTTTGAATAATACAAATTCTAAATTTTCTTTGAGTAGTGCGTGACCCTAGGCTGGCAACACATACATTCCAAGTGATTTCAATGGGTCTTTCTCCATTCAGATTGTTTATTCTGTTCAATTAAACTTCAATCAAAAATAATTCACTGCATTTTCATCCATTTCTGCATTTCTTGCACTTATTTGAGATCATTTCCACACTGCCACGTAGAGCTGCACGATATTTGCGAAAAATCTATCTAATTATTTTTAATCAAATGTTGCAATTACGATTTGACTTGCGTTTTATATCAAAACACTTGGGTGAACTGTTGGAATCATGGAAATAGAATGATTATTATAATTCTGTATTTAGAATATAATAGTGGGCACTTTGATTACAGTATTGTTTGACATGACAACGAATGAAAATGCCAGGGAGGAGTTATTGTGAAGGAGGAACCAAAGTGTTGGTGAGTGTTTTCAAGGGAACCCTATAATCTCTGGCTACATTAATGTAGGTAACATATTCATGCTTTGGTTTAGAATTTATTTGCGATTTATTTGTTGTCCGTATGCCTGCCCATACCATAACCCCACCGCTCTGTTCACAACGGTGACATCAGCAATCCGCCCGCCCATATTACGCCATACACACTGTCTGCCATCTGTCTGGTACAGCTGAAACCGGGATTTATCTGTGAAGAGCACACTTCTCCAGCATGCCAGTGGTCATCAAATGTGAGCATTTGCCCACTGAAGTCGGGTACGACCCACAATTGCAGTCAGAGCAAGACCCTGGTGAGGACGACCAGCACGCAGATGAGCTTCCGTTAGACAGTTTCTGACAGTTTGTGCAGAAATTCTTCAGTTGTGCAAACCCACAGTTTTGTCAGCTCTCCGGGGAGTTGGTCTCAGACGATCCCGCCGGTGAAGAAGCCAGATGTTGAGGTCCTAGGCTGGCGTGGTTGCACGTGGTCTGCTGTTGTGAGGCCGGTTGGACGTAGTGCCAAATTCTCTAAAACAACGTTGGAGGCGACATACGATAGAGAAATTCTCTGGCAACATTCCTGCAGTCAACTTGCCAATTGCATGCTCTGTGGCATTGTGTTCTGTGACAAACTGCACATTTTAGAGTGGCATTATGTTGTCCCCATCACAAGGTGCACCTGTGTAATGATCATGCTGTTTAATCAGGTTCTTGATATGCCACACCTGTCAGGTGGATGGATTGTCTTGGCAAAGGGGAAATGCTCACTAACAGGGATGTAAACAAATTTGTACCAACATTTTAGAGAAATACGCTTCTTGTGCTTACAGAACATTTCTGGGATCTTTCATTTCATTATAGCTCATGAAACATGGGATCAACACTTTACAATTTGTGTTTATGTTGCTATTCAGTATATATTCATCACACCAAGCAGCAGTTGTTAAGTACTGTAAGTTCAGTAAAACACCAGCAGAGGTCCCCACAAGGTCAGTGTTGAGTCTATACAGCTCTGTAGCGCGAGAGAAAAATCCTAGAACATTTGTTCTGTCTCTAGTGGTCAAATAGCCTACAGGAGATTGAGCGGGTGAGTGAGTCAGAGATGGACAAATGAGGTCTATGGTTTATGAAGAGGTAGAGAGACAGACAGGCATGCTGAACTAGAGCTGTAGTTACCTAGCCCGATCCACCATCTTCATCTCGAAAGCTTACATTGTTTCAGAAAGGTGGATCAGGTTAGTGGTTACCATGTATGTACTCAGACCGGACGCAACCCATCATGCTGCTTGTGCTGTATTATCACAGACTAATAAATATAATCTCAACACTAGTGCCCCAGCTTCCCATCCATCAGAGTGTGGTAGCTCATAACCAGAGTGGACCAGGGAAATGAAACGGTTTTCAATCTGGCTTCACTCCATAAACTGGAGTTCCAGGTGTAAATACTATACATTTCTTATTGAAAGTCCATTCCTGTCTGGTATTTTAGGCCACCTGGACCGGTGGTCCAGACACCGCATCCAGGAAAGCGGAAAGGGGCAGAACAGAATGAGTGCACCTGCATTTCCTGGTGCGTATCAAAACTAAAGCTGTTAGTCCTCTGTCTTATTTGCCTTTTATTCCTTAGCGTCGGCAGCTATTCGGCGGGGTTGTTTTGGTTGGCCATTGAGATTAATTGTGCGGGATGAGGATCAAAGCTGGTGCTGAAGCGACCTCTCAGGCACTCTGTGACCCCTGCGGGTGATGCAGATTTTTTGGGGTGCTTTTAGTGGGCTGCGTATGGATAATACAATGTTCTGTTGTTCTAATCTGCCTCTGATTAACATGACCGTTAACTCAGAGCACTGATAAAACATGGATGCTTTTAGCCATGTTATCTTGATTGCCTTGGAATCTTGTGTGCTGTCCTTAAGATTTGATCAAAGTGAGGTGGGCTGTTTTGGGGAATACAGTATAACGAGACGAGCATACAGGATCTGCCTAAACCAGAATCAGAGGATATTATCAGTCTTTCTTCTCTTGGATGGTACATTTTTTTTCTACTCAGAATTTGATGAATGAGGTGTCATTTCCAATGCAGCCTGCAACACTAACAACAGTCAAACATTTTCTGTTGACAAAGTGTCTTTGTAAGTAAACTTGAGAAGTAAACTTGGCATTCATTTCTCCTCGTGTTTTTGTTGATACAACCACACAACATCCTCTCCTATCTCAACAGTGACCCCAAAGACAGAGCCAGACAGCTCCACAAATCTGCCTTGGCCCAGGGACGTCAACGTTGTCGGCAAGTCGCTTGAAAAAAAAAAACACTCTGTAATCCACTAATACTTCCCAAAGACAGAGGCGAAGTGCATTATTCATTGTGTTTGGCCGTCTCGAACGGCCCTCATAAATAAACAGACAGGACGTTAAATTAGCTGTAGTACAGGCCTGGGGTCAGCGTGGGCCGTCCAGGAAGAGGAGGATATCACATCGTCCCCTGCATGGAGACTCACAGGATGAATGAGTGCGCTCGTGTAGCCAGATCGCATTAAGGGGCTGGAGCAGAGCTGAAGCTCCCTAATTTGAATTTATTGGACATGTCCGTGATAGATTCCCTATTTCAGGGAGGGTGAATAAAGTAAGGGGGAAGAAGAAAGACATAGAGTTTAAAGAAACATGAGACTTCAGTGTTTTTAAGAGGCAAAATGATGTTAGGAGGGCCTTCTCAGTAAGGAGTAGCTATAAAAACAAGATAACATGTTGTAATCATCTTTCTTCACACCACGGGGCTGCTTCCAGGACAGAGTTTCATTTAAATCAGGACTCGGCTAATTCTGCTTAAATTAATCCAGATTAAAAAAATAGCTTTCTGAGACGTTGCTTAATTTCAGATTAATTAGTTCTAGACTAGGGTGTCCCAGACTAAGGTAAATAAGGACTAACCAGTTAATCTTTGTGATGCCTAATTAGATTAAAGATGTGCAGTTGGTGCTGATCTGAGGATACTTCAAAAACCAGGGATGGGACACATAAGCATTGTGTGGATTTGGAGCGAGTCACCTAAACCAAACAATGGATGGAGGTAAAATGCAATTTCAAAGAATTTCAGTAGCTAGGTTTCCATCTAATTGCCGACAGATTTTCAGATTTTCATGAGAATATTCTGCTACCGTCCGGCAAACGGTACAAAGCATAGGTTCTCAGACCAACAGGCTCAGAAAAAGCTTCTACCCCAAACCATAAGACTGCTAAAATAACATTTGTACATTTGAGTCATTTAGCCAGCCTGGTCTCATAGACTAAACGTAACATAGTAAACGTAAATCTTGGTCACTCAAATGATCTCCATTCTTGTGTATTTTATTGTAATCCTTGTGTTACTATTTTATTTATATTTTTTAAACTCTGCATTGTTGGGAAGGGCTCGTAAGCAAGTTGTATTGGGCGCATGTGACAAATACTGTACGTTTTGATTTATATTATGGGCTGCCTGCTGCAGCAATGTCCGACTGTCTCTCTCTCCTTGAGCAATGGCCCCATTGTCTTGTACACATTCAGGTGATGCGCGCAAACACAGACGTGCTAAAGTGTCATTTTGATCATGGCTGATATGTTAATTTTTATTTAATTTCTAAAATATTTCAACTCCCTAAAGGCAGCTCTTTTACCAATAACATTTGTCGGAGGGGTCTGAAAACGCAAAATATAGCGACAAAGTTGGCAACAGATTTCCATCCTGCATTGAAAAAATATGCACATTCTACCACCCAAAGTAACCCAAGGCCTGGCAGATGGTGATATTGAGTCGTTTAATCTTGCCATCCAAAGGGAATGTATGCAGCAGACTATACACACGTATCCTCCATGGACGGTTCATACATAAAACATTCTCGAGAACGTGGGAAAGAAATGGGGAAAATATGCTTACTTTCTTTATGAAACACAATTTTTCACCATAATGCTACAGTGGCTAATAGTGCTGAGCGATTAGTGCTTTTTGAGGTCTCATGATGGTAGTGCCCATTACTGTTGATCACTTATTAACCATCCCTTATTCACATTATTTTATTTTAATAAAACATTTCAGTTGCTAGGTATATTACATTTGTTTTATTTGATGGCTTTATTATTTCATTCCAAGTCATCGTCTAATCTAGACAGCTGCCTATGCTGTCAGACAAAATCACAATTTGAGTAGTGTTCAAAGTAAATAAGACATACTTTTATGACTGCTGAATACCAAATGTCAATCACTTAGATCATGTATTTTCGGTAACGATACCTCGCGAAGTAACTGCTCTCTATCCCTGCTCTCTTCTCTCCCTCTCCCTGTCTGCCCCACACTAGACAAGTAGGTGTGCAATGGATTATGGTCAGTGTAGTTATTTACCATGTTTTCTGCATGAAACTATGTAGAATATTGGCCTGTTGGCCTGTCCCTACTACATTGCACAGTTCGGGCTTGATCTGATTTCTCGCTAGAGAAACTGCACATTGAGCTCACAGATAAAAAAACGAACTAAATAGAATTCAAAGAATGAAACCAATGTTGGTCAATTAGTTGTAATCGCTCAGCACTACTCACACACTAGTGACTAATGCTAATCCCAGATGCTGCGTATAGCGTTCAGCATTGTAGTGGAAAATGCTGTTTCATAAAGAAAGTAAGCATATTTTCCCTGTTTTAATAACCTAACGTAGCAGGCATAGAAATAAAGATGTTCGTACTTCCGTTCTTTAAAATAGAAACGGAAGTTAAGTTGAAAATAGAAACACGTCATCGGTTCTAACAGCCATCTCGCGCCGAACTAGGCCTGTGCAGGCTGTCAAATCAATGGCACTCCTTTTTGATATAAAAAAAATGTTGACAAAAATGAAAATGTGTCAGTTTGTCACTTTCACGAGGTTGGAGTAACAACATGCTCAACTACTTAAGACATTGGCTCGAATTCTTGTTAGGTTGTTATGCCTTTAGATTTCAAGACAATGAACAACTAAGGAATAATTGTTCACTTCTCTCATTGACTTCTTAAACCTCGGCCTGATCTGTTTGGTCTGTTTCGCAAGCGTTCCCGGAAGTCTCGCGATGTGGTGCCTCTAGGTTTAGAAACGTTGTGCTAGGGAGGTACTCAGATCTAGACTCATTGCGGAGAAGAAACGAACATTCGTGGTCCATGGGCATGGCGTAGCGTTTGGCTGGCGCAAGAAATGTGGGTAGCCAAGCAACATGTCACCAGCATCATTCAAATGATAGCCCACCCTCAATATTTATTTGAAATTTGCATGAAGCCCATCACTGTGCACATAACCACAATAAGTTATGAAATAAGTTATGAAGTTCATCCTAACTCATTGTGGTTGTGGTTGTATTGGTTGTATTAGGCTACAAAATTATTGTCTGACTCCAAGTTTACTGCGACATGATGGTTTTTCTATGAATATTTGCGCATAAAAGCATGTCTATTGCAATTGTCGCAATGAATTTTACAGACAAAATAAATATCCCACCTTATCTAGCATATTTTGTTTTGTCGAAAAAAGCTAGATTTCCAACCAAATGGATGACAGATTTACATATTCTAAAATCCGCATAAAAACAATATATGCGCATTTTCCATATCGTTTCCATATTGTTGCAGATAAAAGTCACTGCGTAATGACAGTGCACATAAAAAAAATACTTTTGTAGTTCAATTCACATTGAATAACAAATACAAGTTAAAGATGCACATCATTTCCTGTTTGCAAAAATGTCATTTTATGTGACAAAACAAGCAAGCAAGAAAGTCATTGTACCATCTAAACCGCTGCTAAATATCTTTTCCATAACCACAAATATTGTATTTTCAGCTGTTTGAATATGGTGTACAAAACCAAAAGTAAAAGAAGCAAAAAATGACGCTTAAGCACGTGAAGCATAGAAATGGCACACATAGAACAGATCTACCGCTTCATAGATTTTCTATGTGAATTTGGTCAGGTCGTCCAAAAAAATGACATATGAAATGGGTTTCCACAGCATTTTCAAATCTACTAATGGTTTTGTCACCAAAAAAATTACATACATAGCGAATGTGCCCACTCTGGCATGGAAACGTGCTCTAACCAACAACTCGCAGATACAGTGCGTGTATAGCCTACACATGATGAGATTATTATGGACAAAAGTGTCAGATTATCGTTCATCATGTCACCAGAATAAAACCCGCGAAATGTATTGGAAAGAAACATCAAGCATTGTGCAGTTTCACCATCCTGTGAAGTTCATAAAATATGTCATCTGTAGACCAATAACCTGAATGCTTTCCCGAGTCTAGTGGGAGAACCATACAACATATGGGGTGACTTCCAGTTTACTTCGATATGATGGTTATGACATCAATATTTGCGCATTAAAGTGTTTCTTGTAGAATACATTTTACCGTCGCAAAAAGACCCCACCTTGTCTAGCGCATTTTCTTTTGTCGACATTTGGAAAGTTTACAGACAAATTTGCTGTTTCCTTCAGGCCTGTCATGAGATTTTTAATCCGATGTACTTTACTCGCATATAAAGGTTGGATGGGAACCTGGCTTGTAACCAAGATGTAGCTTCAATAGGATGATCATAGAGTACCACAGTATGAGTCATAATACCCATAAAATTTTGCGGTCACACAGGGAAATGGTTAGCAGATCCCAAAGGAATCCCCTAACTACTTTGGTGCTAATTAGCATTTTTCAAATCTGAGAGTAAATTAGGCCAAATATATTGATAAAAGTCACCATGTCCGAGAGATTTACATGGTTATCAAAACGTCAAGTCAGGGTAAGCCCGAAACACAACTCTTATTTTAAGTGTTTAGAAAAATTTATGGTGGAAAAAACGATTGGAACCATTTCCCTGTTTGACCACTAGGGTTTATGGTTATTATGACAACTGAGAGGTCAAATCGCATTTAAAGGGCCTGTGTGTGGTTAAAACGCAGATAGTTTTTTCCCCTCCAATGCAAAACTCAAGTGGGGAGTTACATGCAGCTAACGTTGGCTATAGCAGGAGGCGGACAGGCAGTCAAAGTAGTAGTGTTCTTTTTCAGCAACTCTGGCTTTGATATGACAGAAACTATAAAGATCATCATCTGATGCAGCACTCCATCACTCTTCTTCTTGGTCAAATAGCCCTTACACAGCCTGGAGGTGTGTTGGGTCATTGTGCTGTTGAAAAACAAATGATAGTCCCACTAAGCGCAAACCAGATTGGATGGCATATAGCTGCAGAATGCTGTGGTAGCTATGCTGGTTAAGTGTGCTTTGAATTCTAAATAAATCACTGACAGTGTCACCAGCAAAGCACTCCCACACCATCACACCTCCTCCTTCATGCTCACGGTGGCAACCACACATGCAGAGATCATCCGTTCCCCTTCTCGGCGTCTCACAAAGACACAGCGGTTGGAACCAAAATTCTCAGATTTCACTCATCAGACCAAAATACACATTTGAAACCAGTCCAATGTCCATTGCTTGTGTTTCCTGGCCCAAGCAAGTCTCTTCTTATTATTGGTGTCCTTTAGTAGTGGTTTCTTTGCAGCAATTTGACCATGAAGGCCTGATTCACATAGTCTCCTCTGAACAGTTGATGTTGAGATGTGTCTGTTACTTGAACTCTGTGAAGCATTTATTTGCGCTGCAATCTGAGGCTGGTAACTCTAATGAGCTTATCCTCTGCAGCAGAGGTAACTCTGGGTCTTCCTTTCCTGCGGTGGTCCTCATGAGAGCCAGTTTCATCATAGTGCTTGATGGTTTTTGCGACTGCACTTGAAGAAACTGTGTAAATATTTGTATGAACATAACAAGATTCAACAACTGAGACTTAAACTGAACAAGTTTCACAGACATGTGACTAACAGATATTGAATAATGTGTCCCTGAACAAAGGGGGGGTCAAAATCAAAAGTAACAGTCAGTATCTGGTGTGGCCACCAGCTGCATTAAGTACCGCAGTGCATCTCCTCCTCGTGGACTGCACCAGATTTGCCAGTTCTTGCTGTGAGATGTTACCCCACTCTTCCACCAAGACACCTGCAAGTTCCAATTTCGGGGGGGGGATGGCCCTAGCCCTCACCGTCCGATCCAACAGGTCCCAGACATGCTCAATGGGATTGAGATCCGGGCTCTTTGCTGGCCATGGCAGAACACTGACATTCCTGTCTTGTAGGAAATCATGCACAGAACGAGCAGTATGGCTGGTGGCATTGTCATGCTGGAGGGTCATGTCAGGATGAGCCTGCAGGAAGGGTACCACTTGAGGGAGGAGGATGTCATCTCCGTAACGCACAGCGTTGAGACAAGAAGCTCAGTCCGATGATGCTGTGACACACCGCCCCAGGCCATGACGGACACTCCACCTCCAAATCGATCCCGCTCCAGAGTACAGGCCTCGGTGTAATGCTCATTCCTTCGACAATAAACGCGAATCCGACCATCACCCTTGGTGAGGCAAAACTGCAACTCGTCATTGAAGAGCACTTTTTGCCAGTCCTGTCTGGTCCAGCGACGGTGGGTTTGTGCCCATACTCGACATTGTTGCCGGTGATGTCTGGTGTGGACCTGCCTTACAACAGGACTGCAAGCCCTCAGTCCAGCCTCTCTCAGCCTATTGCGGACAGTCTGAGCACTGATGGAGGGATTGTGCGTTCCTTGTGTAACTCGGGCAGTTGTTGTTGCCATCCTGTACCTGTCCCGCAGGTGTGATGTTTGGATGTACCGATCCTGTGCAGGTGTTGTTACACATGGTCTGCCACTGCGAGGACGATCAGCTGTCCGTCCTGTCTTCCTGTAGCGCTGTCTTAGGCATCTCACAGTACGGACATTGCAATTTATTGCCCTGGCCACATCTGCAGTCCTCATGCCTCCTTGCAGCATGCCTAAGGCACGTTGGTGTTTTTCAGAGTCAGTAGAAAGGCCTTTTTAGTGTCCTAAGTTTTCATAACTGTGAGCTTATTTGCCTACCGTCTGTAAGCTGTTAGTGTCTTAACAACCGTTCCACAGGTGCATGTTCATTAATTGTTCATTGAGCAAGCATGGGAAACAGTGTTTAAACCCTTTACAATGAAGTTCTGTGAAGTTATTTGGATTTTTACGAATTATCTTTGAAAGACAAGGTCCTGAAAAAGGGTCGTTTCTTTTTTTGCTGAGTTTCGGTCCTGGATGGCAGGAAGCTTGGCCCCAGTGAGTTACTGGGCCGTACGCACTCTGTAGTATGCACACTACTCTCTGTAGTGCCTTACGGTCAGATGGTCAGATGCCAATCAGTTGCCATACCAGGCGGTGATGCAACTGGTCAGGATGCTCTCGATGGTGCAGCTGTAGAACTTTTTGAGGATCTGGGGACCCATGCCAAATCATTGTTCCTTGGCTGAGATGGGAGAACAGTCTCCACAGCACTTCACCAATCTGGGCTTTATGGGAGAGTGGCTAGACAGTAACCACTCCTGAAAAGAAGGCAGATGAAAGCACGCCTGCAATTAGCAAAAAGTCACTGGAAAGACTCTGAGATCATAAGGCAAAAGATTCTGTTGTCTGATGAGACAAAAACTGAACATTGTGTCCTGAATGCAAAGTACTACGTCTGGAGAAAACCAGGAAAAGCTCATCGCCCGTTTAACACCATCTCTACCGTGAAACGTGGTGGTGGCAGCATCTCGCAATGGGTATGCTTTTCAGCGTGACCGGGAGACTGTTAAGGATAGAGAGAACAATGAATGGAACCAAATACAGGCAAATCCTTGATGAGAACCTGATTCAAAGTGCCAACAACCTTAGACTGGGGCAAAGATTTACGTTCCAACAGGACAATGATCCCAGGCATAAAGCTGAAGCAACGCTGGGATGGCTTCATTTCAAGAATGTGAAAGTTCTGGAGTGGCCCAGCAAAAGCCCAGACTTGAATTCCATTTCAATGTTTTTATTTTATTTAGTCATTATGGGGTATTGTGTGTAGATTGGTGAGCAATTTAAAAAATAATTTTTTATCCATTTTGAATTCAGGCTGTAACACAACAAAATGCGAATTAAGTTAAGGGGTAAAGAATACTTTCCGAAGGTACTGTTAACCTAAGATATCCTCAAATGTAGCCGCTACGTGATTTATGTTAGGTTGCTTTGACGGAGTGCCGTGTCTCTCCAGCAGCGCCCGGGGCATGGACAAGGGTTTTACACAACCCCGTGTGCTACATTCACCTCCAAAACTTACTCCACAGCAATAATCTGAGCACCACTGCACATCCGAGTCACTGGCACCATCTGTAAAGGACGTCAAGCGGATTGCTTAGCGTGTCCCGCTTCGGCTCATACCAAGGCTCAAACCCAGGACCTCCTCTTTGCTAGCACATGTGACCGCCCTTCCATAGCACCTTACCAGTTGCACCACATGAAAAAGTAGCTACTGTATTCAGCGGTGCAAGTAGGGACACTTCAGGCTCAAGAGAAAGTTTCACACATCGCCATGTGCTACATAAGCAGTTTATGGGCAAGGTATAAAAGCAATCCATGCTTTGGTTTTCATGTCCAAATCATCCTAAAGCAGGGAAGCATGGATTGCTGAGGGAAACGTATGTATTCATAAGAGTCTTATCATTCAGTGATGGGGTCATGATATTTTGTAGCTTAAACAAGTTAGAGCCACATTTGTATGAAGAAAACAGAACCCCCTTTTTGATATTTATTAATAATAAAACATTTTTTTTATTGAATATTAAAACATACAATATACTTACAGTGTAGCCGCTCAACCTCTACAACACATTCAGTAATCTGGCTCCCGAATGGCGCAGTGGTAAAGTGGTAAAATAATAATGGAACAGACTCCATCCAGAGCGACCAGTTTGTAAACTAGTGGCTACCGGATGTTACTGACCGAACCCTGTATCTACGAACCAATCTCTCGTGACCCCATTTTCAAATCAGGCAACCCCACATGGTTTCGTGATCCCAAGTTTGGGAAACCCTGTCCTAAAGTATCTAAAATTGATTGTGTAGCTCAACAAAGTCACAGATGATTTGGACATGATACGCGTAAAATGCTAATATAGGCACCCTGACTTGAATGGGATTTGTGCCAAAAATGCTACAATGCCTGGGAAAACAAAAACAAAACATGGATTGCTGTCATCCCTTTTCCATAGACTGCTTACAGGGTAAGAACATCAATATGTTAGTTTGTAATTTGGGTGAACTATCCCTTTAAGCCTTGGTTTTGATCAAGCAGCATTGGTTCTGACCTAGTTTGAAAATACTTTTCAAACTAATATTATTCCACGTTCTAAAAACTCAATTATAAATCGAGCATGAGCACTTGCAATCCACCATTTGCAAAGCATTGCATCTCTGCCAAAAGCAACCAGCCAGAGCCGCTGGCTGAGCAGAGATAATGGGGGAATTTTCTATACCGTAACATTTTCTATAGCTTTCTATACCGTCTCGGACATGGTGTCTTTCATTTTGGTGACACTCACAATAAACCAGGGATGCCGTTCTCAATTTCTCAACTCAATTACACCTACTACGCGACTATTGTCTTTGTCCTCTTTACTGTACACAGTAGACTGTAATTTACTGGGAGAATTGTGAATTGTGCTATTTTTGTTCTATCCTAATGTCACATCTGAGATAAACATTTAAAAAATCTATGAGAAAATTTGTGCTTTTATGAAAACTACAAATCTCTAGATAACTGATTAAAATATGGCCTATATAATCAGAAATCATTGTGTTTGATTTATATGCTGAATTATTTTTTCTTAGGTAGCAATTTGTTCAAGTGAACTTGAACTTTTCCAATGTAATACTTCAATCAATCAATCAATAAAATGTATTTATTAAGCCCTTTTTGCATCTGCCGATGTCACAAAGTGTTATACAGAAACCCAGCCTAAAACCCCAAACAGCAAGCAATGCAGACGTAGAAGCACGGTGGCTAGGAAAAACTCCCTAGAAAGGCAGGAACCTAGGAAGAAACCTAGAGAGGAACCAGGCTATGAGTACAGTACATGGCCAAGAAGTTCAAACGTTCATAGATGACCAGCAGGGTCAGATAATAATAATCACAGTGGTTGTAGAGGGTGCAACAGGTCAGCAACTCAGGACTAAATGTCAGTTGGCTTTTCATAGCTGATCAGTTAGTTAGAGAGAGAGAGCTTAAATTCACACAGGACACCGGTGTATGGGTACTGTATGACACCTGATAAAGGGCCCTGGGCCCCTGTCTGCTACGTTATTAAGCCTTATGTGCCTCAAGGTACGAAGAGGATTAAGTAAGTAAGCCTTGCTGTACTGGTTCTCATCACTACGGCTACAATCAAGCAGTTGTCGTCCCCCAAGTTCTAAGGATAGATATCATTGGAAAGTAATGTTCAACTGAAAAAGGCTCTGTTTCAGTCATTTGTTTGTCCAGAGGCGAGAAAGGAATGGTTTGAATGTGATTGTAAGGCTTTGGCAGCCTCGCTCCTTTAGTGCGTCAGTCCCGGGTCTTGTTGGTTGTCCTCTGTGAGTGTGTTCCCGTGGTAGTGTTCTGTGCTCGACAGCCTAATCCGTTTTTAATTGGGGCATGAGGTTGCCTTTGGATGAGGGGCTTCTCCTTTGTAATACGGGGTCTTGTAAAGAGGTGTTGCTCTGGGCATGTGATTCTTTGTCAACCGTCACACCTCGTTATCTGCGGCCACGCCAGGGTCTCTGTCAGGTCCAGAGCATTTCATAATCAGCCGCATGCTTTTCATCCTTCATGTCCACACGTGCAGCACATATATCATTTTTTATTGAGTTGGAGAGAGCCAAATAATTCAAAACACAACCCAATAGTTTAATATCTACATTGATGTGTAATTGATTTTGAAATGTACAGAGTCACTTGAAAGTTTTCACCTAGCAACACAGACATTTTCATTGTTTCCCGTTTCATCCATCACATTCAGTGAAAACCCCAAAAAACAGTCATAACATCCCCCCCATACCAGTCTGGTGTTTGGTATTTTATTAGGATCCCCATTAGCTGTTGCAAAAGCAGCAGCTACTCTTCCTGGCGTCCACACAAAACATGGAACGTGACATAATACAGAACATTAATAGACAAGAACAGCTCAAGGACAGAACTACACCCCACATTTTTTTTAAAGGCACACGTAGTCTACATATCAATACAGACACACACAAACTACCGAGGTCAAATAGGGGAGAGGCGTTGTGAGGTGTTGCTTTGTCTTGTTTTTTTTAAACCAGGTTTCAAACCAGTTCATTTATGCTTTGCAATGTAAAGAATGTCGCGGACGTTGAAAAAAGGTAGAAATGTCATCATGTAATTAAACAAATAAAGAAAGGCCATTCCCAAATAAAACCCAGCAATGTGTCACAGCGGAGCCCTAAAACATGACTCGGGGTCATTATAGAGGGGCTACCCAGGGTCTGATTTAGCCTTCTCTAACATTGGAAAGAGCAGCCACCGCCTTGCCTCACCTCGCTCAAGCGCCATTCTAAACCAACTGTCGTTTCCACTACCACAAACCATCCGTCATGATGAACACCTATTGAGTTCTTCAAGACGGAGAGGGGGTTCCGTAACCTCACCTCGTGTTTATACTCTTGTTCCTTTACTATTTATTTTGCTTAAACCAAACAGGAGTTTCTACTCAAAGCCGACGCAACCCAACGTTGCTCTAGCACAACATTCTTGTGGGTTTTCTCCCCATAGCCAGACAAGAATATCTATTACTCTAAAAACCAATAGGGTGTGCCAATAGCGACCACTTTATTAGCAAAAGTCAAGAATGTAAGATTGAGGATCGGTGGTGACCGTTTGATGTTTTCAGAGCAGTTTACAGGCAGACATTGGTGTCCCAATAGGATCTTGGATTTTTTTAAAGAACATTGTTTATTTCATGAGAGGTGCATATTTATTTTACACATGGTACAGATCCAGCACAAGTGTAACAAACCTCTGAAGTACATCAACTTGATATGGTTGGTGTCTCTGATAAAATGAAAAGAAAAAAAAATGTCTTTGCACATTTCGAGGAAAACAATGATTCTTTCATTTTCTAAGAGCCATTAACCAAAAATGCATGACCTAACACCTAATCTTTACAATTCTACAGAGACCACTGAGAAGGTTTTGGATTTCAGAGTCTGCTGCAATGAACAAGGGAATGACTTGGAATTTGTGTGTGTTGATGTCAATACTTGATGTAACGGTTTTCAGTAGACTTGCATGTTATGAATTTTATGAGCAGACTTTGTTTCAAGTGCTCGGTTAACCCTTGTCAAACCTGCAACTGATTCATTCTGGGATATCTGTTTTGATAGTCCCGTCGAAGAACCTTGGAGAAGGAGATGAAGGACTGTGGCTTGTCATGGAAAACTGCCCTCAAAAAGACTGAAGATCGGAAGCAGTGGCGCTCTCTTGTGTAAGCCTTGTGTCCCACATAGGAACAAGAGGATTAAATAAGTTTTGATAGTCGGTTAAACCGTATCAGCTGTATAATTTGCATCCAACCGTCTTACGCTGTATCTGTGCTAGAGGACGATCAGAAGCTTCTTCATTGACTCTGTTGGGTCTTGTATTGCAATATGTTACTGTACCTCAGCGCAGCTACAGACATCAAGTCAGTCATTCAGGAGTTAAGAGTGTAGGAGCAGCATCACGCGCATCTTGTTGCACAGACTCCAAGCATTGGAATGCCTTACAGACAGATGCCACAATCTCAAACAAATCTAGTAATGCTATTTGTTAAAAATTCCCCTTGTTTAAGGACCCCAGGGGGAGGACCCGAGACGTTGTTATGCAGTAGTTGTTATTGAATCTGAATTTCTGGACCGACGTTGGACGCACACAGCGCTGAACAAGCTGCTTTTCATTGTCTACAAATAAGGTGGACTAATATTTGACAGATGGCTATTTCCCTCTGTGGTAAACAGCTGCCATTGGTTAAGTAAATTTAATCTATTGATGTGACTAAATTAGCCTCCTTCGGTAAATCAGATAACACTGCAGTGATGCAACTGCCTCTGCGCGTGAGCATGGATAGACGAGAGCCCCCGTTCCATTGTTTAAAGCTAAATTACACTGAACAAAAATAGAAACGTAACATGTAAAACGTTGGTCCCATGTTTCATGAGCTGAAATAAAAGATTGCAGAAATGTTCCATATGCACAAAAGGCTTATTTCTCTCAAATCTGGTGCACAGATTTGTTTACATCCCTGTTAGTGAGCATTTTATGTGTCAAGATTATACATCTACCTGATAGACGTTTCATTACACAGGTGCACCTTGTACTGGGGACAATAAAAGGCCTCTCTGAAATGTGCAGTTTTGTCACACAACACAATGCCACAGATGTCTCAAGATTTGATGGCTTTCAGAAGTCAATGTTCATTTCTCTACCAAAAGCCACCTCCAACGCCATTTAATTTTTTTGGCAGTACATCCAACCGGCCACACAACCATGCCAGCCCAGGACCTCCACATCTGTTTTCTTCCCCCCCTTTTGTGGGGAAAAGCTCACTCTGATTGGCTGAGCCTGGCTCCCCAGCAGGTGGACCTATGCCCTTCAAGGCCTGCCCATGACTGAGCCCCGGCCAAGTCATGTGAAATCCATAGATTAGGACCTAATACATTTATTTCAATTGACTGATTTCCTTATATGAACTGTAACTCACCAACATTTTTGAAATTGTTAAGTGTTGCGTTTATATTTTTGTTCAGTATAGATTTCCCCCAAGAAAGTAAATACATCATTTTTAATTCACACCCTTCAAACATGAAGGCACTCAACTGTTGTATCCAACTGGCTATACCCTATTTGGAACCCTTAAAGTACCTGAAACCAAAAAGGGTTTTTACCTTGAACCAAAAAGGGTTTTTCTCCAGGTAAAACCGTATAAAGAAACTGGCGAACACATCATATAGGCTATTCGTAAGCATGTAACAGCAAGCGGCTCCATTTGTTTTGTCACTTATGACAGCAAAGTCCTCTAAACTTCTGTAGCTATCAAAAAATAAATGAACATTTTTTCAATTCTGAGTTTTAATACCAGTGGTTCTTAGTATTCTGAACATCATAACTTTTCAGTTTTTGTCCTTCAATGACATATGCATTCTAATAATGTTTGAAATCTAAGTCGGAAGTTAGCAGGAGTTTTGACTTCTAAAAAGTTAATGAGGGGGCCAACAGACACATTTTGTTTTCATCAGTAGATTTAATTTCTTCCCGGTATTGGACCTCCTGTATTTTTTATGGGCCTAATCATAGAATTCCATATAGAACCCCTATTAATTCAATAGGATCTCTGTCGGTTCTCCTAAAGATTTGTCATTTAACTTTTAAAATGTATTATCTTTTTGTGGCATAAACACAAACAGTCATGATGTTTTTATCTGATTGTCAGAACAATCACTTCAAAGGGCTCCTTCTCTAGGCTACCCACACACATTCATCCACTCGCAAATTATTTCCAGCCTCCAAACAGTGGTGAATGGAAAGAGACATTTTTTACACAAAAAGGGTAATGACATTTGGCGATAGTCATTAGGCCAGAATTTATACGTCCCCTGCTGTCCACGCGTGTCTCGGTGTCGGCCACTCATCTCTGCCTTGGCAAAATGTCAGTGTTCTCATCTATCCACATCACATTGTTGAGCGTAGGCTATACAATCCGTTTTCAAGTCCATTTGCAAATTTTTCATTCGTCTGACATGCGGAAATAGCCTACAGTTTTCTTGACATTTTGTTTTAATTATTGTGATAGGCTCATACCCACGCTATTTATTTTGTCTGGACGCCGTACCAGACCGCCTTACTTTCACCCCTGGTTTTCATACAGATGTCTCAATTTCCGTTTTCCCTTTATTTTTCATATTCTTCATGTGAGTAGGTGATCTCAGGGGGTTGAGATGCCTCTCTGTGTTCACACTGCAGGTACTGTCTTTCCTCTTATCTGATCTGGTCTGGGCCCAGTACTGTCTGCAGCCCAGGCACAGCAACCTCCCCATCGGCGCCCAACTCCCTCGCCCGCCCTTAGAAAACAGGAAATGATCCGTCTTCAGCACAGCTAACAGGCTGTGGAGGCAGGAGGCGGGGAGCGTTAAGAGGGGGGTCTAGGGTCAGACTACACTTCACCTAACATCCTGAATATGTGAGCCCCTAGTTGGACTTCTTTCTACTTCTGTCTACTTCTGAAGACATCAAAATCCTCTTTTTGAAGAAAACATCCATGCCTCCTGCACAGTGGAATGATTCCCCATCCTTCATCGTCCATCCTGTATCCTGCACTTCTATAGTGGGGGGAGCCGACCTCATTGCTCCTGTTCATTGTGTGTCTGGACCCTTCCTCACCCCCCCCCCCCCCCAACCTAGCCCCTGTATGGAGGACATTCCAGTAAGGGTGTCAGGTCAGCCCAGGAGCTAAGGGATAAGCAGCTGTTTGCAGGCAGACGTAATTTGTTCAACCTCTGATTAGGCCCCAGAAATGTCAACTATGAAGAGACACCAACGGTGTCGGCAGCATCATTTGACACCTCTGCAATCTGTCATGGCAGAGAGCAGCAGTGTATTAAGGGGCCGAGTCGAGGTGGAGACAAAGGCAGCTGCCTTACGCACATGGGTCCTCATAATCTCAGCACCATTTGCCTAATAGGAGGACTCACTCGTGTGCCATTCCTCTATTTGACTTGGTGTGAAAGACAAGGTATTGTTATAAGAGAGAGTGGCGAATTGCCTCTGTTTGGTAGAAATGTAGGACCCCGCTGGGCACACACTGGTTGAATCAACGTTGTTTCAAAGTAATTTGTCAGTGTATTGTGACGTGGAATTAACGTGGAAAATACATTGGATTTAAAAAAGAAAAAAGTTGTCAACCAGTACTGTTTTCATTGAACATTGAAATTAGGGCAAAACTTCAATTTAAATACATTGACTTAATTTGACTAACAGGTTGTTACATCAATCTAATTTCCACATAATCATAAGAACTATGTATACATTGAATTTGTGTCGAAAATTCCACGTAAAAAACATCAATATTTTTTTATGCTATATTCAATATATTAGGTGGTTTAAATTGTGTTGAATTTCATGTTTAATTAGACATATTTTATTTGACCATGTTCTCAATGTTGATTATAAAATGGTATATTTGAATCAATGTCATTGTTTCAACATTAATGCTATCGACCTAAATAAAGAGGTATGTTGAGATAAAATTCCATGTCACAATACGCTGACAAATGATGTTGAAACAACGTTTATTCAACCATTGGGACCTGAGTGTATATGTGTCAAAGGATGTTGTGGTGAGAGAGACTTGTGAATGAATACATTGTAATGTGACCCCAAAAGCGGTCTGTTTCGAAATCAGCACATCGTACATAAAAAAAACGGCCAATGTATACCCAGATTGAAAACATTAGTGCATCACATGCTTTTTATTTAGTTTAACAACTTGACATTTCGACCACTTGTTACAAAAAAAATGTAGTTGAATTAAAATATCAAATCTACAGTTTAATGAGGTAAAAGCAGAGTCATTTAAGGCACGTTTCTCAACTCTTATTATTATTACTTCTATGGTTTATGCTCAACTTCAAAACACCACTGTGGTTCTGGAGGACTAAAAACAAAATGGAGTGGCTTTCCTCAGGAAAGTTATTTTACATATACACTTAAATTATACAATTTTAGTATGTTAATAAACATGTCATTTCATAGTTTTACAAGTTCCATGTGTCTTTCCTCAACATGTAGCCCACCTTTTAGTAACATTGCATATTAAACCGTGCATTCTTTCTTGTTGTTTCATGCTGGTAGTAATGCAATACAAGTACACACAGTACACTTAAAGGAATCCTCCATTTTATGCCTCAGCCAAACGTTATTAAAACAACCGTTTCTAAGCTGCAATGATGAGAGAAAAAAACCTGTCTGGATCTGGGGTTCAGTGCGGTTGTATGTCTAAGCAAAGACACATTCGAAGGACGTTGTGGGGTGTTTCCAATGAAATGGGACTTATCTTTTGGTCAGTGGTTAGAGTTTCAAAATATGGACAGACCACATTTCTGTCAAGGCCCTGTAGCCACCTCCGGTCATAAAAAGGTGATTATTCATAACATAACCTCTTCCCCTTTTTTAAAAAACGATTCGCGAAAGCAAAGCAAACTGAGGAGTACCATTTGAAAGGAACATTTATGAAGCTATGATCCAAGCGTACACAATGGCTAGGTATTATTATTTTATTTATGTGGTCTGAATGGGTCAAATCATCTACACTTTGCTGTACCCAAATACTATATACTGTACAGTGTTTTCAAATGAAAAATTACAATCTGATGTTCAAAGTGTTCCAAAACGCTCAGAAAATGTATAATAACACCATCAATTTCTTTACGCTTTAGGGGGGTAGATGACAGCAAAACTTACCATATTCATACAACATCTAGAGATAAATAGTGCATAATGTGCACTACCTTCAATTGGTTTGGTGTAACACATAATGTTGTCCTTCTTATACACAGTTTTACTAGTTACGGTATGGCAATGCTTTAATATTATATATATATATATATATATATATATATATATATATATATATATATATATATATATATATATATATATATATATATATGCATCTGTATTCATTACAGTATATTATTTTTCATATTTAAATGAGGAAAGAAGATCACCACATTTTTTGCCTTGGCAGCCATTGTTTGTCAGCCAATACCAAATGCAGATAAATCTCTGTCAGTTGCCAAATCCAATAATAACGTGGCATTTTGAACTTTGAAAATAATCAGCGCACTCTGGCAGGACAACAACTATATAAGTGGCAGCAAAACCATTGACTGAGCCAGGCTGGTTCTCAGAACTGACTTTGGAGTCCGCAGTACATATAAGACCAACATTTTATACTGACGGTGACCTTGTGACCTTGTGACTTTTCCTCTCCAGAAACGATCCAGAGTGACTTATGTAAAAAAAAACATAATGTCATTGCAAATGTATTAGGCTATATAGGAATAAAAAAGCATGAAATACAAAACATTGTTCAATGTCCCAATGTCTTGGTGCAACACCTCTATAAAAATGCCTATATCTCCCATTTGGTTGTGAGAACATTCCAGATGCGCATAGGGAGTCGTGTAGTCTGAAGGCGTCTATGCAGTCTGTCATGTAGTCTATGGGTAGTTGCGTAGTCTCTCATATAGTCTACATATACAGACAAAGCTGCAATGTTGCAGTCAGTTCCCAAAAAGGAGAGAAGTCTACCCCAATAGTCCACAGGCCTGGGGTGAGAGTCCACAGGCCTGGGGTGAGAGTCCACAGGCCTGGGGTGAGAGCTGAACTCTACTTGAGTTCATGCGTCAAATATAAAAAAAGAGCGAAGCAGTTTGTCCTCCAACTTCGCAAGGAGTTCATCACTCACAGTTTAGCTCTATGATAAGACGAGATCCTCTCTCAATCCACAAGCCCTCTTCTCTCCAACCACACTTCCAGGCTGACTCCTGGAGTAACGTTACCAAGCAACAGCCAGGTGGTGTAGAGTTCCCCTCCGGACAAACTCCAAAGTTGTTATGGTGAGACGATAGTAACAGGGTAAAGCAGGAAGCATTCCTCCTAATATAGTTGTCCCATTGGCCTTACAGAGAGTGTGGGGAGAAACTCTAACGTTGCATCTGAAATGCCATCCTATTCCCTATATAGTGCACTAATTTAAACGTATTGCACAATATAGGGAATAGGGTGCCATTCTGGACGCACTCGATGTCTATGAGAAGTCCAGCGGACGAATCATCATGGTTGTTGCTCGTAGCGAGTAGCTGGGACCCTTAAAGTAGTGCCACTTGATGCCATTTAGCTTCCCGACGTGTTGCCCTTTGGTGAAGTACATTCCGTTGAGGTTGGACGGGCCGCAGGCATCGAACCACCAACCTGGGCAGAGCAAAGAACAGATGGAGAGAATTAGATCATTTTATAAGCCCCTATGACAAAAAGTTTAAAACAACCAAAGACAGACATTAGTATGTATGAAACGCCGTTGCTTAAAGCTAAAAGAAAGCAGAAACTTTACACCAGAAGGTCCTAGACTGTAAACTTTGAGTTTCTCTATTCTGGTTCTGCAATGTTGAACCTTGACAGAATGCCACAGTGAACTCCAACAGCAGCAATGGAGCAGTTGTTTAGACATAATTGCAAAGGTATTTAAGCATGTTAACCCTCGCAAGGCTGCCGGCCCAGACGGCCTCAGAGCACGCGCAGACCAGCTGGCTGGAGTGTTTACAAACATATTCAATCTCTCCCTATCCCAGTCGGCTGTCCCCACTTGCTTCAAGATGTCCACCATTGTTCCTGTACCCAAGAACGGAAAGGTAACTGAACTAAATGACTATCGCCCCGTAGCACTCACTTCTGTCATCATGAATTGCTTTGAGAGGTTAGTTTTAAGGACCTGTTAACTCTCAATGGTATTTCGAGAAAGAGTAGATGTGCATGGGCTCAAATAAGCTCTGTTGGGATTGGCATTCAGAAGACTTAAATTCCCTGCATATAATGTGAATATTTCTGGGAAAGTCTGCAAGAGCTTTGCACACCTGGATTGTACAGTATTTGCCCATTGTTCTTCAAAAAATATTAAAGGTTTTTACATTGTCAGCTCAGGGATTCGATCTAATAAACCTTTCGGTTACTGGCCCAAAGCTTTAACCACTAGGCTACCTGTCGCCCTCTAACCACAAGGCTACAATGTTGTTGATCCATTCTCAGTTATCTCCTATCACAGCCATTACACTCTGTTACTGTTTTAAAATCACCATTGGCCTCATGGTAAAATCCCTGAGTGGTTCCTGTCAGAACCAACGCTGGAGATGAGAAGCAAGTATGGAGAGTGAGATTTAATTTTGCACAGACATAGGACAGGAACAGCATCAGAACTGGGTAACACCACGACATACGACAATTAATGCAGAAGCGGGGAACAGAGCTGGGGAACATACAGATATAGGGGAGGTAATAACTCAGGTGATTGACTCCAGGTGAGTCCAATGAATCGCTGATGCACGTGACGAGGGAAACAGGTGTGCATAATGATGGTGGCAGGAGAGCGTAGTGCTGGGCAGCCTGGCGCCCTCGAGCGCCAGAGAGGGAGAGCAGGAGTGACACTTCCCTTATTCTCCGGCAACCGAGTTAGGCAGGGTGCCTGTATCATAGTAGTGACTTAGTGTATTGATACAACATGTAAAAAGTGTAATTAATAAGTGCCCCATGCTCAAAGGGATATTTAATGTATTTAATGTCTTTATAAAAAATAATATATATATATATATATATACATATATATTATAGGTGCCCTTTGTGACCCATTGGAAAACTTCCCTGGTCTGTGGTTTAATCTGTGCTTGAAATTCACTGCTCGACTGAGGGACCTTAGAGATAATTGTGTGTTGGGTACAGAGATGGGGTAGTCATTTAGAAACCACGTTTAACACCATTATTGCACACAGAGTTAGTCCATGCCACTTATTATGTGACATGTTAAGCACATTTTTACTCCTGACAAAAGGGTTGAATAGTTATTGACTCAAGACATTTCAGCTCAGATTTTTTTTATGAATTCGCAAATAATTCCATTTTGACATAAGGGGTATTGTGTATATATCAGTGGCACACAATTTCAATTTAATCCAAAAGTAATCCATTTAAATGAATTTAAAACAACAAAATGCGGAAAAAGTCAGGGGGTGTGAATACTTTCTGAAGGCACTGTTTGTTTTTCTCCTCTTTGGTTACTAATGTTTTTCTTGCTGTTTCTACTTCACTGATAATATATACATGTTATTACAGTGAATATGGTAAAAACAATCTATGTCAGTGCTCTGCTAAACACACTGCTGGATTGTGAGACTGGCTTGTTGAATTAGGGGAAATACGCAGTCCTTAGATCGGGTTGGACAGAATTCCCCGATCCCCGATATTGTCTTCTCTTGCCACCGACCATAAACGGTTTACAAGCCCAGTCCTCCACTGGGGAACTGTCATACAGTGAGTAGGGTCACCTTGCTCCACTTACACAGCCAGAGAATTAGAGTCATGTTGAATCTCCCTGACACTTGGTACCCGGCCCGTGGACATTTATGGTGCTAATCTGAAACCCCAAATGTGTTGTAGTGGGAGTGCAGAAGTTAGGAGATGCAGTAAGCTCCGCACACGCCTCATTACGCTGTACTGTGGTACAGTGCCACATGCACAGGTCCGTGTTAAAATGACACAACCCAGTCTCAGGGTTTGAGCTAGGAGGAGTCAGGCTAGTCTTGTAGTGGAACCAAGTTCTCTACAACAATTGACCAGGATGCATTACAAAGATAAATCTTCCTTTCTGCCATGATGTAGTGGTTTGTGGGGACTCTTCTTGTGCCATCTCTCAGTGTGGTGCATTATTGGGTCTCCCCTACCACATCACTAAATAGTACATTATTGGGTTCTCTTTGTACCATGTCACAGTGTGGCAGTGTTGGGGAGTAGTGAACTTTATGTATACTGAACAATAATACAAACACAACATGTAAAGTGTCCCATGTTTCATGAGCTGAAATAAAAGATCCTAGAGCTTGTTTCTCTCAAGTGTTGTGCACAAATTTGTTTACTTCCCTTTTTAGTGAGCAATTCTCCTTTGCCAAGATAATCCAAACACCTGACAGGTGTGGCATATCAAGAAGTTGATTAAACAGCATGATCATTACGCAGGTGCACCTTGTGCTGGAGACAATAAAAGGCCACTTTAAAATGTACAGTTTTGTCACACGACACAATGCCACAGATGTCTCAAGTTTTGAGGGAGTGTGCAATTGGCATGCTGACTGCAGGAATGTCCACCAGAGCTGTTACCAGAGAATAGAGTGTTAATTTCTCTACCATAAGCTGCCTCCAACATCGTTTAAAAGAATTTGGCAGTACATCCAACTGGCCTCACAACCGCAGACCATGTGTAACCACGCCAGCCCAGACCACCACATCTGGCTTCTTCACCTGTGGGATTAACTGAGACCAGCCACCCGTACAGCTGATGAAACTGAGGAGCATTTCTGTCTGTATTAAAGCCCTTTTGTGGAGAAAAACTAATTCTGATTGGCTGGGCCTGGCTCCCCAGTGGGTGGGCCTGGCTCCCAAGTAGATGGGCCCCTGCCCTGTCATGTGAAATACATAGATTAGGGCCTAATTAATTAATTTAAATTGACTTATATGAATTCTATTTCAGTAAAATATTTAAAATTGTTGCATGTTGCGTTTATATCTTTGTTCAGTATAGTTCAACTAGTAATTTAACTACATTTAACTACATGTAGTAGCTTGGTGGTAGTTGAACTCAATTCACATCTTGATAGTGTTTTCAGTAGTTAATTACGCTTTTTTTGCCATGTAGCAGTGTAGCTAACTACTGGAACTATACACACTTATTATTTTGCCAAAAATACAATTAAATATGGGTAAAGTAGGCAAGAATGTTTTTGTTTTTTCAGCATCAGACCTGCCTAATCCTCACTTCAAACATAGTTTTTGTGTTTAATAGGCTAAATTACACATTCTGTTAACATTTGACCCCAGAGTGATATGGTCTTGCAATATGTAGTCTGACATTCAAATTTAGATATGATAATTTATCACTAAGTATTTTGTAGTTACTTTTTCAATGTAACTTTAAGGGTAGCTTTACTTTTGCTTAACTTCTTCCATTGTGAAGTCATTGGTAGCTTGGTAAACAATATTTTCAACAATGCAGTGTGGTGCACTATGGGGACACCCTGGTACTTACCCCCTGTGAGCATGAGGGCACACTTGCAGATGCAGTTGTCGTTGTCCATGTCTTTGGTGCTGAAGTCTGCCCCGTGGATCACCAGACTGCTCTGCCTGCCCGCTGTCCCACTGTGACTCTTCAGGAACAGTCTGAGAGGAGGAGGTAGAGGATGACAAGAAAAAGGGGACAAAATAGAAGAGGGAGATTAGAGGGAGAGAAGAAGACATAACACACTGGAAGAGACCTCCCGAGAAAGTTACACTTTCAGCAGTGATTGCCTGTGTAAATCTGTTCTGGGTCAACATGAATGAAATAAAGAGAGATAATTGTAGACAAAGTTGTCTGGGAAGCACCTGCAAGCCTCAGAGCAGCTATGTACAGTATAACAGGAGCAGAGAGACCAACAACCAGGTCATTAAGGGCTGACCCAGGTACAGCCCAATGACGCACCATCATGTAGGCTACATAACTCCCCTCCCACTGGTCCTAGTCCTGTGCTGCATGTCTCAGATACAGTGTCCCTCCTTGTGTGTATGCAATGCACTATGCCCACTGTCTTCCCTCCTGTGATCATACAGTACGGTGTGATACATTCTTCTCTGTCAGAATTATCAGAGGCCTGCTGCGCTTACTATGGCAGGCCTTTTGGTGGAGAGAAAGCATATTAACCCAAAGACGTTGTATGTTACAGTATTGCAGGCCTGCTGCCTGCAGGGCTGCTCAGTCTAACCTACACATGTGGTACCTGTAAATCAACCAAGGCCCCAGCTGTACTGGTGAAAGACATAGTGAACCAGCGGACACATACAGGAAGGGCAGGGTGGACCAGTATCATGGAACCCCTGTCTAGGGGCACCGTGGCTGGGGTGGGTTGAGATGGATGTCTCTGGAAGGTTGGTTGGGTGGAGGGGTAACGTAATGTTGTTTTCTCGTGCCGTGTCGCTAGAATAGTGTGTTTTGTGGAGTTCTATTTTTAGGTTGAGTGACTGGCATTGCAAGGCCACAAGGCATTGTCTATTGACGAGGTGATTTGGCAAGCGTAATCTTACATCTCAAAGTTCAGATTTGTGCAATGATGTCATTAGCATGCTTGGCGTCAACTAATGTTGGAAGCGGGTTGAATATTTATTCCATGATCAAAAAGAGTCAATGACTCCAAACCATACACCTTGGTGTCTTCCTCATCGATCCACCCACTCCATGACTACCTTTCTCAGATCCAATCACCACTATCTTTCTCACCACTCAACCCCTAACAATTCTCCCCAACTGGGAATTGAATAGGGTCTGAGAGAGTCAAAGGGTGGCTACTTTGAAGAATCTCAAATATAAAATATATTTTGATTTGTTTAACACTTTTTTTGGTTACTACATGATTCCGTATGTGTTATTTCATAGTTTTGATGTCTTCACTATTATTCTACAATGTAGAAAATAGTTTTAAAAAAGGAGTAGGTGTGCCTAAACACACTCGAGGGTGTGTCATTGTGAATTGTGAAATCACTCTTGGTAAGAGAGCAGAAATGCTGTAGTGTCAAGCCTCTCTTTCCTGCTGTGACCTGCATCATTAGGAGCTCATTCTGTGGCCTGCCTTTCTCTAACCCACATTATCACATGCCTAAGAGTTTTTTCTCACCAAAGATGGACTCTCAGAGCCAAGGAACTCTGTCAGAGGACCATGCCAATATGTCTGCTCTGTGCTCTGACACATGTTCTGTTAAGCAAAATCATTTCCTGAGACCCATTGCCGTCAATCAAGAGAGAGTAGGCGGGTAACAAGTCTTCGTCAAGTTTTGTTTTCTCCTATGAGAAAGGTTGGAAAGGCTTTTAAAAATATATATCTATATAAAGTACCAGTCAGAAGTTTGGACACACCTACTCATTTAATGTTTTTTCTTTATTTGTACTATTTTCTACATTGTAGAAGTATAGTGAAGACATCAAAACTATGAAATAACACATATGGAATCATGTAGTAACCAAAAAAGTGTTAAACAAATCAAAATATATTTGATATATATACACGTCGAGTTCCACATATTTTATTAGAGAAAGTGAAACTTAGAAAAACCAAAAGAATAAACGAACCGTGACGACAATGCAGTGCTAACAGGCAACTAAACATAAACAATATCCCATAACCCACAGGTGGAAAAAATGCTACTTAAGTATGATCCCCAATTAGAGACAACGATAGCCAGCTGCCTCTAATTGGGAATCATACCAAAACCCCAACATAGAAAATAAACCTAGAACCCCACATAGAAAATATAAACTAGAACAACCCCTAGTCACGCCCTGACCTACTCTACCACAGAAAAGAAATGCTCTCTATGGTCAGGACGTGACACTCAAACTGTAATTGACTGACACATCTGCTTGTAGCTGTGTGGTTTCAGGTTAGATTCACGAAGTGGAGACACTGGTCAGTGGTGTGTATTCTTGGAGCAAGTCTTTTAACATGAACATGACTCCTGTATTTAGACAGCTGTGTAAATGGATGATTTGTACGGAGCGGAAGAGGAAAGAAGTGACTATATCACTGTTGGGAATTCAACTAAGCCACTAATCCAATACTGTATTATGTAGTGGAGAGTCATAGCTCTAATCAGTGGTTTTATCTGAATCAAAGGTGGGTTGGATGAACATGCTGAAATTAGACATGGTAGTGGGGTGATGAAATAGTGTAGGGAGTTGTGTGTGTGTGTGTGGGTGTGTGTGTGTGCACTTGTTTTCCTACATTATCTGGACCCCAATATCATAACATTTCACCTTAATGTCCTGAAAAGTGATGGAAAGCGATAACTTTTTTTAAAAGTTTTTTTTCAGGTACTGAATTTGTTCAAATGTATTTTAAGCTTAAGGGTTAGGGTTTTGGGGTTAAGGTTTAGGGTTAGGTTTACGGTTTTTGGGGTTAGGGAAAATATGATAAAAAAAAAAATTACACTACAAAAAGTCCTGAAATTTCACGAAAACACAGCTGTGTGTGTGTGTGTGTGTGTGTGTGTGTGTGTGTGGGTGGGTGTGTGGGTAGTGGAAGGGTGGGTGTAGTGAGTCTTCATCTGTGACACATGCTGAAGAACGACTCTGACCCTTTAAGACTACAGAAGTTCTTGCAGATACTCTATTATACCTCTCATATCACAAAACACAGCTTGAGTTCCTGGCAGTTTAACTTCTGTTCCTGACCCACACAATCCAGGATGTAGCCTGCTACTGCTCTGATAAAGAACAGACACAAGCTGTGTATTTAGAAGACATTTACACAGCCTTTCGACCGCACACAGAAACATCGCCAAGACATGTCATAAAGAGGGATTCTCCGCATGACACTCGTCCGAACCTTAAAATACTTTTTGTCTGTATTTACTGGGTGTGTTGTGTATTTCCCAGACAATTTACCAGATAATCCACCTCAATTGACATCTGCATCCTGTCATGTCAAGTCCATTATGTGCTTAACTGATAAGTAGGGTGATCCGAGGCAGCAGTCTTCAAGAGGAAAATACGGGTTTTCCTGCGTGAGTACAGTTGTTCTGCTGTCTCTGTTTCTCGGCAGAAACGTTTAGCGTGTCATGTAACGGGCTGTATTTCATCTCCGGGGTCAAACATCTGCGCAACCGATGCGGGCCCTTACAGACTTTGAAGGCCAACTGTGCCGATCTGATTGGCTCTTGTTGGAATAACTCGAGCAAATTAGATTGGCCAAGGCTCATTAATAAGCACAATGTTGGATTGTGGGGGATTGTTTTGAGCTTTCTCAATGACAGCCTGAAGGAAGAAGTGTTGGTGTCCTGCCATGTCATTCTGCTAATATCCAAAGGGGATGCTAATATCCAAAGGGGATGCTAATATCCAAAGGGGATGCTGGTTTGTTGGTGTTATTTCTTTGCTGGATGTTGGATATATAAAACATTTATACAAATGCTAATAGTATTAATACTACACATCATTATTACCGCTTTGTTGCAGATTTGATTTCAATCGCAATACGGAAAGGACTCTGGAGTATTGCAGAGTACAAGTGAGAAATTACCAAAATTGGGATCAGTTGAGGATCATTGTTTTATAATAATACATGATCATTTGAAACTTGAACAATTATCAAGCTTTCCCAAAATATATCCTTGGCAAACTAATTCAATTACATCTAATTTCAAATAGAGGATTCTATTGTGCTAAACTACACGGTATGCATCGACTAGTCCACTGCAGTCTTTAACAGGCCACTCCAATATGCATGAGGGAATGCATGAGGGCATCCCTATCATTACCGCAAAGTTTGCAAACTTGCAACACCATGTTGAGAGACACAGTGGCGGTCGGTGCTGTTTAAGATTAGGGAAGACTGTCTTCTTTTTTTTGGCGCATGGCCATATTTATATGAATCAATCAAATGTATTTATAAAGCTCTTTTTACATCAGCCGATGTCACAAAGTGCTTATTCAGAAACCCAGCCCAAAAAAAACAAACAGCAAACAATGCACATGTAGAAGCACAGAGGCTATGAAAACTCCGTAGAAAGAAAGGAACCTAGGAAGAAACCTAGAGAGGAACCAGGCTCTGATGAGTGGGCAGTCCTCTTCTGGCTGTGCCAGGAGGAGATTATATGGGTACATGGCCATTAAGGTCAGATTGTTCCTCAAGATGTTCAAACGTTCATAGAGGATCAGCAGGGTCAAATAAAGGTCACAGTGGTTGTAGAGGGTGCAACAGGTCAGTACCTCAGGAGTAAATGTCAGTTGGTTTTACATAGCCAAGCATTCAGAGGTCGAGACAGCAGATGTGTGTGTGGGGTGGGGTAGGGTGGAGAGAGTCGAAAACAGCAGGTACGGTACAAGGTAGCACGTCCAGTGAACATAGCCGCAGGCAGAACAATTGAAACTGTAAGTGGACTGGGAACAGTAGGCAAAATTAAGAGGGGAAAATAGACCAAACTATTAGGGTGAGGCACATGGGCTTATTACGCAACACACACTTAGTATTACTTTCTTAGCTACAGTATTCGTATCTCCCTGGCATATTACATCATTTATGCAGCAGCATACAGTACATTTTTGGACTCACCTTGTTGTGCTGTGTTCACTTGAACAGGAAGGTGGCACGGCGGTTCTTCATGGGCACATTTTGTCATCAAAGTCTGGCATTCTCTGGATTTATGGTGCTTTCAAAACAACTGGGAACTCGGAAAAATCATGATTTTTGAAATCAAGATCATGATGACGTCATTGATCTTCAGGTCATAGCTCTAGAAAGAGGCCGGATTTACAACTCCGAGTTGGATGACCTTTCAAAACGTGTTTTCCCAGTCGGAGCTTGTTTATTCCCGACTTCCCAGTTGTCTTGAACTCACTGAAGTCAAGTTTTCGCAATTCTGAGTTAACAGTTGTTTTGAGCATGGCACAAATCATGATTCATTGACAGCATGGCCAATGTTGAATGTATATCATTTTAAACTTGGAAAAGAGGATTGGATTGAGGTCTGGGCGTTGACTAGGCCATTCCAAGACATTTAAATGTTTCCCCTTAAACCACTCAACTGTTGCTTTAGCAGTATGCTTAGGGTCATTGTCCTGCTGGAAGGTGAACCTCCGTCCCAGTCTCAAATCTCAGAAGACTGAAACAGGTTTCCCTCAAGGATTCCCTGTATTTAGCGCCATCCATCATTTATTCATTCTGACCAGTGTCCCTGCCGATGACAAACATCCCACAGCATGATGTTGCCACCACCATGCTTCACTGGGTGATGAGAGGTGTTGGCCTTGAGGCCAAAAGCAAAATTTTGTCTCGTCTGACCAGAGTACCTTCTTCCATATGTTTGGGAGTCTCCCACATGTCTTTGGCAAACACCAAACGTGTTTGCTTATGTTCTCTTTAAGCAATGGCTTTTTTTCTGGCCACTCTTCCGTAAAGCCCAGCTCTGGGATGTACGGCTTAAATGTCCTATGACAGATATTCCAACTCCGCGTGTGGAGCTTTGCAGCTCCTTCAGGGTATCTTTGGCCTCTTTGTTGCCTCACTGATTAATGCCCTCCTGCCTGGCGGTCAGGTGTTTGGGGTGCCCCTCTTGCAGGTTGTTGTGGTGCCATCATTCTTTCAATTTTTTAATAATGGATTAATGTGCTCTGTGGATGTTCAAATTTTCTGATATTTTTTATAACCCAACCTGATCTGTACTTCTCACAACTTGTCCTGACCTGTTTGGAGACTCCTTGTCTTCATGTGCACTTGCTTGGTGTGCCCTTGCATAATGTGTTGCAGACCTTGGGGCCTTCAGAACAAGTAATACATACTGAAATCATGTGACACTTTAGATGCACAGAGGTGGACTTTATTTAACTAATTATTGATTCTGAAGGTAATTGGTTGACACCAGATCTTATTTAGGGGCTTCATAGCAAAGGGGGTAATACATATGCCGCACCACTCTCCGTTAAATTATTTTTTAATTCACTTCACCATTTGGACTATTTGTGTATTTTAAATTACAGGTTGTAATGCAACAAAAAAGGAAAAATGCGAAGGGGATGAATACCTTTGCAAGGCACTTAAAACCTCATGTAGCAACACAACATGTAGTAGCATAAAACATATAAAAACATATTGGCACAGACAACAGCGCAAGTGCAAGTAGGTAGAGACAACAATACATCACACAAAGCACCACAACTGTCAGCAAGAGTGTCCATGATTGAGTCTTGAATGAAGAGATTGAAGATAAAACTGTCCAGTTTGAGTGTTTGTGTGCAGCTCATTCCAATCGCTAGCTGCAGCGAATGAAGAAAAAGGAGCGACCCTAATCTAGCAGGCGTAGGATGGTCATCCTAGAAATCAGCTTAGTTTGGCAGCTGGGGTAAAAGAGAGCGATATCGATAGAAGAAACCAAGTCCTAGATTAACTTTAGCCTGCAGTATATATGTCGTGAGAGAAGAACGATGCACCGTCTAGCCATACTCCAATACTTGTATGAGGCCTACCTAAGGCTAAACCCTCAGATGAGGTAGTAATGACACCTGTGGGGAGAGGGGCATTCTTCTTACCAAACCACATGACCTTTGTTTTGGAGGTGTTCAGAACAAGGTTAAGGGTAGAGAAAGCTTGTTGGACACTAAGAACGCTTTGTTGTAGAGCATTTAACACAAAATCCGGGGAGGGACCAGCTGAGTATAAGACTGTATCAACTGCATATAAATGGATAAGAGAGCTTCCTACTGCCTGAGCTATGTTATTGATGTAAATTGAAAGGAGCGTGGGGCCTAGGATCGAGCCTTGGAGTACTCCCTTGGTGACAGGCAGTGGCGGAGACAGCAGGTTTTCTGACATTATGCACTGCACTCTTTGAGAGAGGTAGTTAGCAAACCAGCCCAAAGACCCCTTAGAGACACCAATACTCCTTAGCCGGCCCACAAGAAAGAATGGTCTACCGTATCAAAAGCTTTGACCAAGTCAATAAAAATAGCACCACAATATTGCTTAGAATCAAGGGCAATGGTGACATATTGTGGACCTTTAAGGTTGCAGTGACATCCATAACCTGAGCGGAAACCAGATTGCATACCCGAGAGAATACTATAGACATCAAGAAAGCCAGTCAGTTGATTATTGACAAGTTTTTCCAACACTTTTGATAAACAGGGCAAAATAGAAATAGGCCTATAACAGTTAGGATCAGCTCGATCTCCTCCTATAAATAAGGGATGAACCGTGGCTACTTTCCAAGCAATGGGAACCTCCCCATAAAGGAGAGACAGGTTAAAAAGGTTGGATATAGGCTTGGCGATTATAGGGGCAGCAACCTTAATGAAGAAAGGGTCTAAACCATCTGACCGAGATGGTTTTTTGGGGTCAAGTTTAAGGAGCTCTTTTAGCACCTCGGACTCAGTGACTGCCTGCAGGGAGAAACTTTGCAGCGGGGCAGGGGAAAAAGAGGGAGAGGCATCGGGGATAGTCGCATTAGAAGGGGTGGGAGATGAGGAAATGTTAGACGGGCAAGGAGGCATGGCTGAGTCAAGTAGGAATCCTGACTTAATGAAGTGGTGATTAAAGAGCTCAGCCATGTGTTTCTTGTCAGTAACAACCACATCATCAACATTAAGGGACATTAGCAGCTGTGAGGAGGAGGGTTTATTCTCCAGGTCTTTAACCATTAAATCTCACGATGATGACTGTTAGTTAAGATTTTGAAAGTATGATGTTGACATGAGTACAATCAGTCCAATCAAAGCTACTGTACATATAACGTGATTTGACGTCATTTTATCTGTGGCCAATGACATTGAGCCTTCTTGGACGGGCACTTCTAATGTAACTCTATGGCAGCACCCAAGGGGCTAGAATTTTCTAGCTCTACCTGTCACGTTCCTGACCTTATTTCCTTTATTTTGTCTTTGTTTAGTATGGTCAGGGCGTGAGTTGGGGTGGGCATTCTATGTTATGTGTTTCTATGTTGGGTTCATTGTTAATTAGCCTGATATGGTTCTCAATCAGGGGCAGGTGTTTTAGGTTTCCTCTGATTGAGAACCATATTAAGGTAGGCTGTTCTCACTGTTTGTTTGTGGGTGATTGTTCCTGTGTCAGTGTTTGTACCACACGGGACTGTTTCGTTTCGTTCGTTCGTGTGTTCCGTCCTGTTCGTGCGTTTTGTTCTCAAGTTCAGGTCTGTTCACGTCGTTTGTTATTTTGTAGTTTGTTCAAGTGTTTTTCGTCTTCGTTTAAATAAACGTGATTATGTCTATAAACTACGCTGCATATTGGTCCGATCCATGCTCCTCTTCAGATGAGGAGAAAGACGAGCGTTACACTACCCTTAGACTTGGCGGTGACGTAGCGTCCCCATGAGTGACAGAACACTGAGCCAGTCACGGCGCAACACTCTGTATTTTCCTCTGGCTTGCCCCACCACCACAGAAAGCACTGAGCTAGGCTGAAACACCTGCATTTTGGAGCTGCCTTACTCAACGAAACAAATAAGAGACCATGTTTGTATGCGGCTTTATTAACTCAATGATATATCTTTTTTTTTTTTTTTTTACATTGTTTGAAAACTGATATGTGACACGTATTAATGCCAAAATAACATGCAAAACAGGCAAGCCCCTAAAAATGTTTGGCTCAAAATATGAGCCTTTTGCCCTGCATGACGGGTCGCCACTGACTAACGTCATAGTCAACATAGCTATTAGAAGTTATGCATTAGTAAACCCGCTACAATCACGTAGTACAGTGTACTACCCGGCAGGCCCCGGTGGCAATAAATTAATAAAACCAAAAGCTTACCTTGACTTGGAAGAGTTCCCGTGTTGGATAGCCTCTGTTTGAGCTGGGTGTTTGAGTAAGCTACATTAGCTAGCTGCATTAGCTAGCTAAGTAAATAAAAGTAAAAGTGATTTAATTTTAAATTTTATTTAGCTTGCTCTTTCTCTTTCTTTCTACTACTTCTCCTACATTTTTGAATATATTAATTTGATCAAAACTGTTCAACTAACATCTTTCTCTCTCTTTGAGTCAACTACTCACCACATTTTATGCACTTCAGTGCTAGCTATCTGTAGCTTGTGCTTTCAGTACTAGATTAATTCTCTGATCCTTTGATTGGGTGGACAAGATGTCAATTCATCCTGCAAAAGCTCTGATAGGTTGGACGACGTCCTCCGGAAGTCGTAATAATTACAGTGTATGTCTATGGAAGGGGGTGAGAACCATGCGCCTTTTGTAGTTAAGTCAATGTACCCGGAGGAGGATGGACATGTAGACCTTCATTGCAAAACAGTGTGTTTTAATCAGCTATATGGTGACATGAATATATTTACTATAGTTTTATATAAATATAAAAAAATATAAATTTATATTGTAATATAAAATCAAATTCATTGAGTAGGATGGTCCTCCCCTTCCTCCTCTGAGGAGCCTCCACTGTCAATAACACTTTACGGCTCGGCTGTGAGGCTATATTGGTCATACAAAGTATGTAGAGTTTGCTCATTCTTGGCTGAATTACATCATGATGCATCAAGATAGAATTGTTGCGATCAATCCCACTTCTCTTTTGTTTCAACCACTTGCGTTAGGCCTACCTAAAACCTGCATGTACGCAACATAAGAACATTGTTGTTTATTTTGCAGTGCAGTTTTGGATTGAATTCAGCCTTCTGCCTGCAATGAAGCCAGTAGTCATTGCGTTCCTGTATCTCTAAGGCTGTATCAAACCACCCAGGCTCAGCCAGCGACAGTTAAAGTTAACAGAGACCTCCACTCCCCAACGTACTATAAGTCATGTGTGCCATAGGGGTCCATACATCAGGGGTTCTCAGTGAAGGTGGCATTCATCCCTAAACACTGCAAAATAAAGAACATCATAAATATGTCTTTCTCCTCCGCACCAGTGAGATGTATCAGACTGTGGCTAAACACACGGTGGAAAGGCCCCCACTGACACTTCCACAGCCCGCCTATTATCTGCCCGCCATGTCCCATTTCAAAAGGCCCCGTTTTACTTTATTGTATGTACTGACATTCTGAACGGATTCCCCCAGAGATGTTTTAAGCACATCGTAACCTGTAACCTACAGGTGTACTTTTGTTATATACAGTATGTCTGCCTGTGCAAATGTTTATTTTGTATGTGTGTGACATAGAAATAATCGTGGCAGTCTTTCAAATGGACTTCTTTCATCTCTTGACTGACACAGTTCTGGAAGTGAATGCTGGCTTCATTCCTCTTATCCCAGTCTGAGAAGGAGTTTGGAGACGACCAAACCTGCTGAGGTCCAGGCAGCGCATGCTGTCGCACACCTGGCAGTCATTAGCCTGCTGAACTGCAGCCTGATTGGCTCATAGCAGAGGTTAATCACCATGCCCAATGCACCATGTCCTACCCAGAGGTGTCTGGCTGTAGCCCATTCGCTCGCCTGCCGCTGGGTGTCATCATGGAGACAGATGAACATATGGACACACACACACCATTTTTTACTTTACAAGTTGTCAATGATTATCATCGCTGAGGTGGATCATACTGTATGCATCTCTGTTAATTTCTCTAAACTAAAACCTTAAACCGCAACCCAACAAAAGGTTAATAAAATATCAGAATAATACTACCGCCTCTCACCTAAATCATCTTTAGATTTTAGATTCACAACATAACGCTGAACACAGCTATCTTAGCATTTGATTTACAGACAGACAGTTTTCTGCCTGCCTCCCCTCAGTCAGAATGCAGTGCGGATGAGTGTTGGATGAGTAAACTGAGCTTCAGGAGTTAGGAGTATCAGGGATCCCATCTCAGTGTGAGGCTAGGACAGAGGGGTCACAGCCGAGCTAGAGAATCCCTCCTTTGCCAAGTCCTCCTCCAAATCCCCACGTCAAATACATCTGAGGGTACTGTCTGATTCCACCAGGGATCTTCCCATTACCATATGGAGAAATCCCAGGATTTAGGAAACTTGGCTGGTTGAAGAGGAAGGATATTTAATAACGATTTAACAGTCAGTTGAAGAGTAAACATAATAGGGCCTTTCTCCAACGGAGAGGATTTCGGCATACATGCGGAGAAGGAGAGCGTTGAGCTGTAAACCTCACTTGTGTCCGTGCATATGTTCAGTAACTCCCACACTGCTTTTTAACATAGTTCTATTTCAAAATGTTCTGGAGATTATGGTTTTATTCAATACTTAAATCCTCACATGTAACGTTAAAGCACAACTGCAATGAAATATACTCAGACACACATTTACTGATCCAAATACAGCATGGTGCATGCAAGCAGAAACGAACATGAAATTTGAATCCTTGCAAAGATTCTATTCATAATGTAGTAAAATAAATAATCGTAATTTATACTGTAGTTAGTACACCTATGGGCATTTGAAAGTTAAGGAAACTCTAAATAGCTTATAAAGGATTAACAAGTAGACTAAGCAGTTGCATAATTCAATACTTCAATATGCATTGTTAACATGTCAAATGTTCCCCCTGGACCACTGTGGTACAGGGCCACCACTCAGATCCATGTTGAAAAGGATGTAAGCCATTGGTCAAAGCCCTTCTGTAGTCTGTGTCATGTAATCAACTCTGACCCCTGACTGATGGCTCTGACCCCTGAGAAATAACATGTATCTGGCACTATCTCATGCCTGGCCGTCCCCCGCAAACACTCTCCCCGACCACCCAGGCCCCCCCACACACACACACACCACACACACACACACACACACACACACACACACACACACACACCACACACACACACACGCACACACGCACACACGCACACTCGCACACTCGCCCTCTTCGAGCCTTCAAAATGATCTTATTAAATAAGATTAGACACAAATCTATTATGAATAACATCTGTCCACAGATTGGCAGTGTGAATGGTTGTTCCATTCCCCTCCCTGCCCCTTTGTAGTAAGAATGTATTTATTCCCATCTTTCTGATCACTCTCCCTCTTTTGCTCTTTCTATCAGTCTGTATTTCCTTTCCTGCTCTTTCCTCCCTCCATCTTCCTCTAATAAGACACCTAAGACCTCATTCTGAGGCCCGTACTGTAAGCGTTGATAAATGAGTGTTATCAATCGAACGTGTTGACGGAGATCATTGCAATGCCATTTGCAGGTCATGACTAAATTACTGTACAGCCTACTATTTCAGTTGCAACCCACTATTTCACCAAGCTAACAATTTCAGTCCATTTTATAGACTGTTCCTTTGTATTGTTTACAGAGAGACGTAGGTTATAGCAATTACGTAAACGTGATTCACAATGGAGCGAAAACCCCCCCCAAAAAACGAATTTTACAAGCTTGTTCAGGCATGGTTCAGTGGGAGCTGTGTAGTTATGAGTTACAAGGTCAGCCCGTAAATACTCTTTCAGCAATGTCAACGGTATTTGTAAAGTATAAGTTAAGCAGCATTGTTGACGCCAGTTTAAAATATATTGTAATATGGGCATGGTAGGCATTGTCCTTTTTGGGGTAAAATAAGACATTACATAATGGGAAAATACGGGGGAGAAATGCATTAGGGAACAAGAAAGTTAGCTGCACACACTGACTCATATTTAAAAGACAGAACAAGTGAAAATATTTTCACAAACACTGTATTCCCTTGCTGTAAAATTGATACTAAGATGCTGTTTCATGTTTATATGGATGCAGGCGATTGCCAGTACAAACACTCTTAAGCACGGCTTCAACACAAAAGAAAAGGGAAGAGTAGCACAGACTCTCCGAGACTTCTGCGTCAATCCCATAATACTGTGTCATCTGGAAATGACTATTGCCGCATTCAGATGCTAGTCGGAACTAGGAAACTCTGAATTTCTGACTTGCTGATTCGTTGAAAGCCGCACGTGTATAACTACAACCAGTTTGCAGGTCGGAAATGTCAGAGTTTCCTAGTTCTGACTAGCACTTGAACGCGTCATTAGTCACACCATGAGAAGAGAACCAGGCCAATTTCCCTTCTTCTCCAACTACTCACTCACAAATATGTTTTGAATAACCAAGATCTACATTGCGAAGGATTGATTTAATAGCTTTATTATATTGTATTTATTATGCTGTCTGGATACTAAATAAAATAGTGTTGGTGAGTATTACTCAGCCTCTGTGCTTTGGAAATCATTAAAATAGGGGGGACAGTAATAAATGTGACAATTAGTCCTTGCTGTATATGATTTAGATCAAGGATTAGAATCCTATATTTCTCTGGGCAATAATTGCACTTCTCTCAAACCAAGTCATTTCCGTCTGGCTTTATATTTAGATGCAACCAAGGAGCTGGCAGTAAAGCAAACATTACCTAGCAAAGCTCGACATTGTTTATGATAAATGGGCACACTTGTGCATCGGTGGACTACAGCTTTAAATGTAACATCTGCGGTATCCAATGGGTGCGTGTGCGCGTGTTTGTGCGCGTGTTTGTGTGTGTGTGTGTGTGTGTGTGTGTGTGTGTGTGTGTGTGTGTGTGTGTGTGTGTGTGTGTGTGTGTGTGTGTGTGTGTGTGTGTGTGTGTGTGTGTGTGTGTGTGTGTGTGTGTGTGTGTGCCATGACCGCGCTACTTTCGTTTACGTGTCTTAACAAACGCGTCTGTCTGCGTCAGTGGAGATTGTACCATTCCAGTAAAGCCCCAACCCCCGATGCCCAAAATAATCCAAAACCAACCAAAATGTCATGCTATCTTTTGCTACAATCTGTTGCTTCTCAGTACAACAAATACAAATTGAAGAACATGTCGCAGATTGTTTGGGATTCTGAAGTGGAGGTGCCAGAGCAGAGGAGAACAGAAACATAGATAGCAGCTTTGTTTGTGGCCTGGTTGGTTTTGGCCAATGTTCTTGAGAAGCAATCACACAACTATTTGAGAGAACAAATATATGTATAGTGAACAGCAGGCCGATTAGATTTCTCCACTCAGAAATCTAGCAGTCCGAGCGCCGACGAGGCTTCTTCCCTTAACTAAAGCCCACTGTAGGCCCAAAGACGCCTCTTCCTGCCCTGAAGAAATAAACAACCACTGTTTCACCCATCGAAATAGCAAGAGGTTACAGTATGTGTGCGTGAGGGAGAGAGAGAGAGAGAGAGAGAGGAAGAGAGAGAAACAGTGAAAGAGAGAGAGGGAGGGAGAATACTATGAGTGCAAATAAATCACTATCCCTGTTCAAGTGTCCTCTTACATACACTGTCGATAAACATACCTGCATTATCCCCCCTTGAAACGTATCCTACGTGGTCCTTCTCTGCACTTAAACAAATCTTTCCTTGTCAAATACTGATATAGGGAGAAGGAAGTCAGTGCCTGTGCGGTCAGTATTAAACTCTGAGAGGTAAAAAAGGGATGGAGTTATCCAATCTTCACAATGGGACATATAAACCCGAATTTAGTCTCAGCGCATAACAAAAGAAATCGGTTGACCTCTCCCTATAGCGGTACCGTAAAATCAATTTATGTAGCCCACAGAGAGTGTGCACCTAACACTTTAAGAGGCAGACTTCTTAAAGTAAATCCTGTCGTCACATAATCCAAGGCGTTTCCACAAATTAGATATGACAATCGCCTCACTCTCAACCCGACCACACCATTTTGTCCAAAAATCTGAACGCTGCGAAACACCCTTCCCGGCAGCATAAATGGCTGTAACGCCTTCGGAAAACAAACAGAAATCAATCTGAAGTTGAAAAAATGACATTTAGAAACTGAAGTAGCTTCTTATCAGAAGGGGCTACAAATCTGACGAATCACCTCAATTGGAATTGTCAGACCATCTCCTCTCAGAGACCTTTGATTGCTCGGGAACTTTCTGGAATGTTCCAGTAGTTTTCCAAATCTAACGAATCCAAGCGTCTGCCACAGTTTGAAGCATATTTAGCGCTCTTGAAGAAGCAAAAAGTTTAACCCCTTATTCAAGGACCAAGTATCAGTTGCGGGAACACTTTACTGTACGTAAATATCTGTTATGACATGATACCATTAAATGAGAAGGAATTTGGACTGGATAATGTCAGCAATGTCTCCATTTTAGATATCAGGCAGTAGTGGCAACATGAATTCAAGGCTTATCAAGATACACAGATACAGCTCTTTAATAGTACCTGTAGTTGCGTTTCTCACTATCGATGTGAAAACGGTCGTACAGGGAGAAGGCCTGGTGTCCATCCCAGTCGGTGAGCTCCACACGGAGGGCATACTGCCTCTGGCTGGTCAGCAGGTATACAAACTCATTCCCCAGCCAGTGCTCTGCAGAAACCGTCCCAAAGCCCTGCGACAGAAGAAGAAGAGCAAGAGGAGGCCAGAGTCATCACTAAGGCCCATAGGGAATCTTACTGTAAATTCCGGGATACAGGATAGAAGTCATTCCCGATCCCTTCCAAGGTCTTCCTGGAAAAGATGCAATCTCTCCACCATGGCATTTTTTTCTAACATTTTTGTGATGTCATCATCAAGGACTGCTTCAGGATTGACGCCTAAACAAATGCAACACAAAGCATGAAACCGCACATGAATAACCCTCCCTGTTTATGAGAGCGTAAATTGGGACCAGCTGAAAAAGGCACACAAAGCACCTTTTCCACCCTTCCTCTCCCCACCCAAACCAAACGCGTAATAAACCCTCTTTATTACACAGTCCATAAGAATGACAACAGATGCACACAACGCCACATATGCCTTCTTAACAATTACACCGTTTAGATATGATCACAATGACTCCCATTGTGGATAAAGTGCTTTTGACAGCAGCAGTAGTAACACACTTGCAATGGGGAGAATTAGAAACTAGGATGACATGATGGCTCAAAGAGACTGGTCTGGAGCTCTGGACTGTTCCATTAATGATTTGCGGAAGGGTTGGGGGTGGGTTGAAGGGGGAGATGTGCCGAGAGCCTGTGATGATTAGGAGAATGGAAGGAGGGAAAGTAAACATGGGGCATTCCTCCAGCCTGAGACATGTCCTGCTGTGTGGGTGGAAGGAGAAAGTGGCTGGGCCACGTCCCTAACTCAATCTGACTTCCGATTGATCTGCCTTTTAGCGCTGTCCAAGGCCTCCCCTTGTGAAACCTGGCTTGTGGTTGGGATGGTTGGACTCAAACAGTAGTGGTTCCCCCTTATTGTTCCACATCAGAGTGTTCATTTACATGCAAACTTGGCTGAATGCATCTACCAGGAATTTCAGAGAGGAGGTTTGAAGTATTGTTGGGTAGAGAAGTACACATTTTCTTAAAACGATAAAGATTGATAGAAAGTGCTCTTTCATAAAGCTTGCCATACATTCTGACAAATACTAACTTAGACAAATACTTACTTAATAAGGTATTGCAAATTGTCAAATTGCGTCTCATACCGGTTAAAGAACGCATGCACCATTTCTTATCCTGCTACATATACTCTATCTAGTACTGCTAATGTAATTATAAACATTACGGTCATAAGATCACATACTTGACGACTAATAGTAGGGGTCACTGCCAGAGTGCTCTCCATCCTCCCACAAAATAGGAATAGCCCAATGAAGTTCGCCCAAAAGATTTATGAATCCTTCAAGTGTTTGGAATTTACGTGCAAAAGCCCACAGAGACCAACAGCAGTGAGTTGAATCACACAATAAAACAATATCAATCACTTTCAGGCTCTTCAAGGAAGGGTCTCTGAGGGAGGCAAAGGACCACACCGATGGTGTGCCAGTATTCGGGTGGCGGTGCTAGGGTCTGTGATGATTCCATTGCCACTTGTATTCCACGCTCTCCGTGCTTGGCTAGGGGTGCCATGGCTCCCTCACCAGCTGGACTTTCTGTCCGTACCTCTTTACCCTACAAATGAGCCCAACCCTTTTCACCCTTGTCAAATCTATATTTACCCTCTGCAGATCATCTACTACCATGTGCTCAGATTGGTAATTAAAACACCCTCCACATTTAATCTGGTCTCCAGCTGCTGTGATACCTACGTTATGTGAGTATACGCTACAGCTAATTGGAATGGCAATGGGGGTAGCTCATCGCTCCTAAAAGCAAAACAGAGCTTAGCCTCTTAGTACACCAGTCGATATCTATTCCCGTATCGAACGGACGACGATGATCACAACACCTTGCACTGTGACGTAAGACTAAACAAATGTATCGTTTTCGGACTGCTGCTGTCCTGTTTGAAATGAAGAACAACAGTGTGTCACGGCCCAGGGTTGGGTTGGATTTCGTGCCAGCCTCCGACACCCAAGCTGGAGTCTCTAATCTTAGGGCTGAGGAATCCCTCCCTGTGTACAGATGTACCAGGGATACGGCTTGTGATGCCGGGTAGGACACATTTTGTAGGAGTGTTCCACATGGGCCTGGCCACTCTTGAGAATACAAGGGAATCCTGCCTCGCTCTTTTTCAACATGTTAAATCAAAGAGAGAGAGAGGCGAGAGTACACCCATTTGTTATGATTTACTGTGACAGAGGATGTATGTTGGAAACAGACTCCTCATTCATGCATGGCTTTATCTTGTGCGCGTGGTGCTATAGAGTTGGGCTGTTTGTTATTCTTCTCGTCTTACCGTCTTGTACTCCTTCCACGTTTTCTGGAAGTCCACGCTGCCATCCTCTCTGCTCTGGATGATCGTCCATCCGCCGCCAGCGGTCTCCATGTTACAATGTACCTGTAAACACACATTCACAGATGGTCATTAAGTTCTCAGGCCGCCTACAAACACAATCTACATGTCCTTATCTTACAATTTAGAGCACAAATATAGACATGATTGGTTAAATTTGCTGTTGTGAACCATCATTCTAAAATACAGCTGGCCTAACTAGTGATTCCTTTCTATGAATCACCGGTTCCAGGACACAGTCCTTCTCACGTATCACCAGGGCGAAGTATTGTGAGTCCTCCTCAAATGTAATCAATGTGTCCTGATCCTCCAACAACTCCCAGGAGGTGACCCCAATCGCAGGCCTGGTGCAGATACAAGTGGACGGGGCCAGTGGAGCAGGACACATACCAGTGGACACCTGGATGGAACATGACCCTTAACCCTTGGCCGCTGTGTAAGCTGATAACAGGGGTATCTATCTGCTGTGGTGCTATTTGTTTGAGTAGTGGAGAAGGTCTGGAGGAGGTCTATCACCTCGGACAAGACCCCAGCTGAACACACAGTGCCCAGTCTGGGTATAATTAAGTAGGTATACCCCCTGACAGAATTATTCTCCGAAACCAGACACGAGGCTTTCTCCTTTCTCCTTTCTCTCCCCCTCATCGCTCACTCCTCCGCCAACCCCCCCCCCCGTACCTCCCTGCCATCCGTTTGAGGCCTGGCAGCACCCTGTGTAGGTGGTGAACACCTGTTTCACCCCCTCCCCCGCCACCCTCTTGTAAACCCTGGCACTCATCAGGCTGCCAAGTGTTTATTTTGAGCCTTCGATTATTCCTGAAGCACTGAAGCAGCCAATAACTATCATAGCCCCACTTCACTTGCTGCTCTCAAGTGGGTCAATGTCTTTGGCTTTCTTGGACAGAGTTGAAGCTCACTCTAGTAACAAAAACACGCTAAACTCCATTAAACACCCATCAAAGAGCTGCCTAAAGGGATGAAATGGTAGATATTTTCACATGGCAGTCTCTATATGAAGTTCTGACTGGCTGCCTACCTTTTTGGTCTCCTGGGCATTAATATGTATGGTGTAGACCCCATTCTTGTAGAAACCAGCCTGGTACAGATCGGCACAGTCCCGAAACTTCTTCTCTTCGTCCACCCGCTTCGTGCTGTTTGGGACTACTGAGGAAACATGAGATACATATTTGGTATCACAACTTTAGGCTGTGGAAATTCAGGCTGGCACTGGAAAGACTTCAGAAAATAGTACTTCTAAGCTAAAAAAAAACAGTTGCTCAGAGGTGGTGTTTGAATGTTAAACTGCCACAGTTAAATTACCTTCAGACTGTCAAACAATCTATCAACAAGTATCAACAAGCAACTTCCATATGTCATTATTTTCAAATTATATATTTGACTGACAGGTGTCAATGAGGTTATTAAAAGCACTGTGTTCAGCACTTGGTCACTGTTATCTATCCATTACCAAAATACACTGAGTATTCCAAACATTAGGAACACCTTTCTAATGTTGAGTTTACAAGATGTCGAAACCGTTCCACAGGGAGGCTGGCCCATTCTGTCTCCAATGCTTCCTATCGTTGTGTCAAGTCGGCTGCATTTACAGTACATCCCTGTTAGTGAGCATTTCTCCTTTACCAAGATAATCCATCCACCTGACAGGTGTGTCATATCAAGAAGCAGATTAAACAGCACGATCATTACACAGGTGCACCTTGTGCTGGGGACAATAAAAGGCCTCTCTAAAATGTGCCGTTTTGTCACACGACAAAATACGACAGATGTCTTTTACTTCAGCTCATGAAACATGGCACAGCACTCTACATGTTGCATTTATATTTTTCGTTCAGTGTATATACAAGTATGTCATTTTTGATCCCGCTATTTAAATAAATAATTAACGACCTTTAGTTTCATGTCACATATGAGCCATCAAGCAGTGGGGTTTTTGTAATATCGAAACCGGCAGTGTCCATTTATCATGATTACCATCTTTACATTCCAGAAAATGAATATGTAAGTAAAGTGACACAGAAGCCGAACTACACGGCCTCTGTGTGGATATCCATATAGCTCATGATAAAATCAGAAGGTGACTGGATGGCTTATTAGCAAGACAAAAGCAGTTTGTCAAGTGGATGATCTCCCGCCCAGAGAGAGGGCATCCGATTTTGACAGGCCTGTTCAAAGAGGCAGCTGTGTCTATTTCCATCTGTATATAATTATGGCGGCAATATTTTTGAAACCAAGCAAGGGGCCTAGGACAAAATACTACAAGCTATACATTTCAAGTTCCTGTTATAACAAGTGGTTTATATTTACCCTCCAAGTCCTTGTTATATCGATGGAAATTCCAATTCCAAAACGAGGGGGCGCATCTCAGTTTTCACACCATTGTTTTTACTATTGGGATTGTTTACGCAACGGGGATGTCACTGGAAAGCGAAACGTGTCAGTGATCCTTAGACTCCACTTTGATCCCCCTTCCTCAGCTGAACAGTCAGTGGAGACACAGGCTGTAGGTTAGGCATATTATTTTGGCCATTTTGATGAAGTATTGAGTGTCAGCGACAAGAATATCCCACCGTGACAGGTTGACAGAGTAGGACCTTGCTCTGCGGAGTCTAACACAACTAAAGGCCGGCTCTGTCGTGACGCAATTTACCTCATATGGGGAGATGGCAGGACGCATTAGAGGTGGGAGAGATCGGTGTCAAAGGGGAACCTTCTGACTCACAGTCTGTCACAGCGAGGACACATTTCACAATAAACGGCACAGTCAAAATCTACCAGAGACTGGTGACTCCCTGCTATAGGAGAGGCACCCTTGAAGAGCTTGCAGCCTGGCTCTGAAAATATGAGGTATTTCCCAATATTTATTTACTGACACATTTTTTGTGGTTCAGTGGGGACTTGTATTCAGCAGGGGGTTCATGTGAAAAGGACAGCAGGGCTGGGTGTTTGCATAAATCAGTACCCTTGCCAAAATGATCCCAAATGGACCCAGAGAGGCTGTGACGCAGATCTAAAAAGACTCTCATGAACCTACATGGACCCAAGCAGACCCGAGAGGCCCCTCAAAGACCCCTGGGGATTGAATAGGTCCCTTTATACATCTCACTGTGGACCCAGAAGGCACCTCATGGAGTCAAATGGCCACACGTGGACACAAAGGAACCAAAAATGGACTGTGACAGATCTAGCAGACTCAATTAAATGTGAAAGGATGCTAAAAACCAAATAAAATTGACTCAAAGCCACAAACAAATATCCGAGGGAAAGACAAGCAAACCAAAATAGGGTCAATAGAAGTCTGGAATAAGTCCATGATAGATGGTGCCATTACACACCTCATGGATATTCTCTCTACTTGCTCCAGAGTATCTTTGCAGCGTCAGGTGTCACTTCAAGACAAATGAGTATGCTTAAACATGAGCATAGTTCAATCACAAAAGGCCTTAATAGAAAACATCTGATGATTTACTGTACACTATGTACAATCAACACTGTAAATGCCATTTTGAAGCATTTCATAGGACTCTGAGCTAAATGCGGATAATTAAAATAAGATCATATTCCCTCCAGACATGGCTTTCCCGGCTGTAAAAATGATTGATGGCATTCATTAGGTGGGATGATAGAATAGTGTGAAAGAAAATCGTATTTAGCGGCCAGAGATTTTGAAGAGCGTTCCAACACTGAGGTCAATTACCACTACTAACGGTATTTGGCTCAATGCTCTCTCGAAAGATTTAGGTAATAATGACGACCCAAACGTGAGCTCAGTGGCATCTGGCTGCATCAGAGATGGTTGGATTAGAGTTCAGAGCATAGTACAGTGGAAAAGGTATTGAAGAGTATTTCTGTCTGTAATAAAAAAAAATTGTGGGGAAAAACGCATTCTGATTGGCTGGGACTGGCTCCCCAGTGGGTGGGCCTGGCTGCCAAGTGGGTGGGCCTATGGCCTTTTATTTCAATTTATTTCAATTGACTGAACTGAAATTCAGTCATATCTTTGAAATTGTTACATGTTGCATTTATATTATTGTTCAGTATAAATAAGCCTAAATATTGAGAAGTATGTTCCTGGACAAACTTCAGTAACAATGTTTATGGGCATTTTAGCATTTAAACCTCCTTTTTTTTAAATGTTCCCCATAGTAACTGTCAGTGATGATTTGAATCTGAGCATTAAAGGAAATGCTAGGGGTCAGTTTTCAAAACAGAGCCTAACTCGAATAGACGCCATCCAATGGCACGAAAAGCTAACCCTTCCTGAACGAAAACACAAATCTGTTTGGTAAACAAACAAATCCTCCCCCCGAAAATCCTCCCCTGCAACGGAGCGTCATCACATCTAGATTTAGACACCGTGGGGAAGGGAAGTGTTGCAACCTCCTCTAGGAGCCATTAGAGGTTGAATTATTCGGCAGGGGTGAAGAGGTGACCCCAGCGCCCGGCTAGCCCACATTGCCACCGTGCAGGAGGATGGCACCAACCACGGAGCCAGGGCGTCCATTGTTTAATTTCACTCTCCTCTTGTTAAAGGAGCCACCAATCAAGTTGGGAGGCTGGATGCCCCAGTGACCCAAAGAAACACCCCGAGCTGACAGGGAGATAACATGGCTGACTAGGTGACAAGGTTGCAGAGGTGTTTACTAAATGGATTGCTGGCAACTAATGGAACATGGCAGACGTGGACGTCTTTCCAGGTCAGTTAATGACTTGGTTTTCATTTGGCGAACAGCTTTAGCGACTTAAGAAACCCTAATAACATATTTGGGTCACAATATGGCACGGCACAGGGATTAGTTAATACACAGGGATTAGTTAATATGACCCAATCAGTAGACAGCTTTAACGACACTCAAAGGACCATCTGCCATAAAGTGTTCCTACTGTCAGAGCTATGAAATTAAGCCGCTAGGGAGTCTTTTTGCATAGAACAATAAAGCTATGAAGTAGCACGTGATAATCATGTCATGCACAAATCCACTCTCCATGTCTTAGATATCTATTCATGCCTGCTCATTTCCTGTTATACGGGTGAACAGCCACAGGAAGCAGTGTGGGGTCTTGGGCCGTCACAGCGGGAAGTAGGGAACATGAACAGAGTGCAAGGTTTCTCGCTAGACACTCCACCAATCCCAGCACACACATTTACTTGAAATCTCAAGGGAAGCTTTTGATCAAGTGGGTTTGGGATTGTGCTGTTGTGTTGAGATGGAGGTGGTGTAATGAGTTCACTGCATTGACTTAACATAAGGCTCATGTTGCTGTCAGGGTCAAGAGGTGGACCGACGGGTCCCTTATTATCGCCACGGGGAGACACGAACGAAGAAAAAGAGTGGATTACTCAAAATGGTGGCTGTTTGGCATTTCACTCAAGCGGTAACCACAGCCTAGGCTGTCACGGTGAAGCGTGATACGCCATTACCGTAAAGAGAGCGCCACTCCGAGCAACTAGAGTGATGAGTGCTTCTGGGAAAAGAACGACCACTTTGGCTTCTCCCTCAAGCAGAGGCTAAGGGCATCACTGTGCCTCTCTGTATGGAACCATGTTTATCGTATTGGCATCATGGCAGCTCTTCTTCTCTCTCATCTTTGGGAGCCCAAACAATTTCCAAGCACCTTCTTTTAAATAACATCCATTTCAAAAAAAAAATCTTGCACCTGTAATAACACACATGCACATGTTTTGACTTTTCTCTTCAGGGTGCAGCTCTCAACTAGGCATCTTCTTGAAGGACAATACAGTGTGAAGTCTGTCAACGCGAGACCCTTAGCTACTATACCTCCGTCCTTGTTGCAGAGGCTGATGAGGTTATGCACTGTGTCCATCATTTCCTGCTGCTGCCTCTGCATGGCGGTGCTGTTGCCCGTGGCCCTGGTCAGCTGGGTCTCCAGCTCACGGATCACCCCGCTCTGTTTCCCCACCAGAGCCTGCAGGCTTCCCTTCTCCTCCCGCAGCGTCCCCAGCTCCTCCCGGTGACGAGACTCCATCTCCTGCATCTTCTGCTCCATGAACCTTGGGAGGCGGAAGACCCGACATAAGAAGGTTTGTTAGACCTGTAGCTTTAGTATATAGATGACTGTAAACTAAAGCTATAACCAACTTTCGGATTAGTCCTCTATTCGCGATTCGGTGCTTACATAGTTGTATGGTAGTTGCATAATAGGTACCAAATAATTACTGGTGTTTCTTTGTGATTGTCAAAAACAGTCGAATTCCATCACTTTCTCAGTTATTTTCTACATGCCTTCTTTTGATAGATCAAGCAAGTGAATTATCATTCGAAATCCGCTTCCGGCATATCCCCTTCTCCCGACCCTAATGTTGTGAACTGTATAGTCTGAAGGATGATATAGTCTGAAAGAGGATACAGGCTGATGTCGTATTGATGAACAAATTCAGAACTACTCCGCTTGCATTAAATTGATGATTCAAATAAAATGTTTAAATGGGAGGTGATTTCATAATTGCACAATCTTTTGAAATTGCTCCCGGTAAAGGAATCCTCTGTGGAGGCTGCTCTTAGAGGACGGCTCATAATAATGGCTGGAACGGAGGCAATTACCAGCCATTACCACGAGCCCATCCTCCCCAATTAAGGTGCCACCAACCTCACGTGCAACCCATGTCTATAAACCTTGAGCGCAGCTCTCAATTATAGGAATCAGTATATATATATATATTTTGTTCAGAAGACATATGAATGGAAGAATTCAGTACAGCTGTGTTACTGTATTTACAGTAAGCACTGGGGATGGGAGGGAGCTTTTAAGCGGACGATGAGAGACAGTCCCACCGGACCAATCAACAAACTGGACTCTGGAAAGCCATCCAAAAGTTACATTCGATTGCAACATCATTAAAGTGCAACTTTCAAAGACCAGCTCGTCGAGGAAAATGTGGCCTCATGAACTTCATACGGTTATAAATCACGGGATCGGGTGTCTCGTTGCACATTGAGTTGATCTGTCTATACGTGAGTTTGTGTCTGGAGTCATGAAAGGCATGAGGTCTTTAAATGAAGTTTCGCGTTGTGTTAGCGGGGCCTGTGAGTTTACCCGTTCTTGTCGTGGAGCTTTCTGATCTCGTTGGTCTGCACCATGAGCTGCTTCTCCAGCTTGTTGGTGGACAGGGAGTTCTCCAGCAGCTGAATCTCCAGTCTGGAGGTTTGGTTCAGCACCTGTCCCAAGACAGAAATAGGTTAGCGGTATCCCGCCTTATAGAGGTGTTCCAGCAGGACAAAATGTAGGTGAGATGTAAATCATCAGCTCCTCTTTAGGAAGAGGTAATAAAGTATAGGTTTTGCACGAAGAGAGGTTGTTCTGACATGGTAATACTCTGTGATTTTGCTTAGCAAACCTTTATTTTTTGGCACGTCAACAAAAATCGAACCCACAAGTATCACTTTTGTCCCCTTCCTTCTAGAGCTCCACAAGTATCAAGGGAAGTTGAAACCTTAACATGCATATGCACCAGTGGCGGTCAGTGCCGGTTTAAGATGAGGGAGGACACTTTTCTGTTCATGAGCACGGCCTTATTTCTATTACAGCATGTCGGATGACTGTCATTCATATTCCATTCACCCAGTTCAATGTAACAGCGACAGGTTTAGGCTACTACATGATACTCACATTTTCCTCATACCCACCGTGAGGTTGCTACAACGGACACAGGTTGAGAGACACAGTTGAGGTGACAGACACTGACACAAACAAGAGTTTCTATTCTATGTTTCAACAGACTCGTCAGAATGCATACACCCCTGATCACGCGTAAACACACAGCCACGTCGTATTTCTCTCTTGCTCCTCCTTCATTTTGGAAGAAATACATTTGTTCAAAACTGTTCAACTAACATCTTTCTCTCTCTTTGAGTCAACTACTCAGAACATTTCATGCACTGCAGTGCTAGCTAGCTGTAGCTTATGCTTTCAGTACTATAATTATTATTTGATAACTTTGATTGGGTGGAAGTTAATGTACCCAGAGGAGGACAGAAGCTAGCTGTCCTCCGGCTACAGTACACCATGGTGCTACCCTACAAAGGGCTGTTGAGGCTACTGCAAAATAGTGTTTTAATAAATTATTTGGTGACGTGATTATATTTAGTATAGTTTTATCTAAAATTGACAACTTTTTAAATGTTTTACCATTTTTATTTTTGTGAAATTCACTGAGGAGGTTGGTCCTCCCCTTCCTCCTCTGAGTAGCCTCCACTGATATGAACATCACATAAAGAGAGTGTAGGTATTTGGGGTGGTTTAATGTGGAATAGCTGAGTCTATGGTGCGTGAGATTGTTCCCGGCAGGAGTGCGAGGAGTTTAGGGGGATATAGTACCTGCGTCTCTACATCCGTTAGCTTGCGGGTCTGCTCGGCCGTCTGGGACAAGAGGTTGGTGCCCATCTCCAACATGGCGGCCGTGTGGTTGTGAACGGCACTCTGTTGCAGCTGGGCCATCTCTGTCTTCATGCTCTCCTTTATGTCGTTTTCAATCTGAAGATAGATTATGAGAGGATGGATGAGACACAGAGCATGAAACAGACTAAAACAGATGGCCCATAATGCAGACTCAACAAAACTGGGGTATGTTGAAAAACGAAAGTAGCAGAGGATAAACAGACGCTGCAAATCACGCAGACACAACAAAATAGAGATACGTTTGGAAAACAGTGACAGTTGAGAGACGGCGTTCGATCACTTTACAGCTGAAAGAAAGAACAACCCTGACAAATGGCTACCATCCACGTTGATCAAGATTCAAATCTCATACATTCTGTAACCATTGTAACATTCCCTCACGTGGACATTTCCAAGGCCTTCTTATCAGTGTCTCTATGTCATAGATCAACTGAGTTGATTCTGTCTTTCCACCACATTATTCTAGCACAAAACCTCTTCTTTGGGGAACCGCCAAGGGAAGAATGAGCTTCAGAATATCGGTGGATCCAGATGTAGGTAATTAGCTAGGGAGGGAAGAGACAGAGATGGACAGATACTCACTGGTGCTTATCTTGAGAGCACTCTTTCATCCCCCAAAAGTGAACGAGTGACAAGGCCGGGACAGGGGTTAAATCAACGTCAGTTCACGCACCTGCGGTGATGTTCGTCCTGTCACGTTTCACCATCTGCACTTTTGAAAACATTCATGAATGATCTCGACGGCCTGTTTGATTTGGTCAATCTGACAGTGGCCTTTCTGAGCTCACTATCTAATATAAAACATTACAGAGTCGCATGCGCTGATGCCCTTACTCAGCAACTGTTCCTGGTACACACATACACGTCGTTGAACGAACAGAACAGCACACATGGAGACGTCACCAGCCCGAACTCCACTACTCACTCGAGTGTGAAGGATTTATGGTTGTTGCCGTGCGACTCTTAAAGAAAGCATTTGTGACATCGAAGTCTCTCACTTCATTCTTCCATCCCTGGGAAAATACAGGTTGTTTCTGTTGTCACATTAGCCGTGATGTCCGATGATACCCTATGACGACATGGTTAAAGGAACCGTAGATGTGTGGCCTCCAGGGACTTGAATGACTCACGTTAAAAGGTCCTTAGTCCTGTTCTAGAAAACACAGGCACTGGGATAGTCTAGACTTTCATGCGCAGACCTTATGTTGGATTTCATGCCCATTATAGCTAGTGCATGAGTGATAGTTTAAACTTTGAAGGCCGTATAAGTTTCATCACTAACCCTTTACACACGTGGGAATGAACATCTATGGATACATTTCAATGTTTCACGAGGAAGAAATATGAAATGCATATGTACACGCATGGTAGCAATTGAAAGGGAACCATTTGGAGATTGTGGAAACAGTTCACCTCGCACAAGACTGAATCCAAACATTACGCTGTTGATTGTATGTTCATTTTACATTTACTGTACGTTTTGCTGCGTTTGTCGATAACGAAACCTGAAAACACGCAGGATACAGTCAGTAACATGATGCGAATATCCCTGGAACATGTGAGGCAGGTGCAACACGAGACACGTGAAAGGACCATCTGGTGTCTCCAAGTGGCCACATGACACACCTCTCCAAAGTGGGCACAGTTTCTAAGTCATTTCAATGCGCTTTTATGACTCAAAGAAGAATCTTCAACTGTAAGGTCCTTTTTTTTATAGCTCTCCTAGCTGTGCCGTTGAGAAACTAGAGCAAGCACACTTGTAGTAGTTTTTTTTCTCAGAACACAACCCCGTATCCCCGCCATCACACAACTACTGTTGTTTTGACGCAATCTAAAAACGGCCTATTATAAATCGCAATCTGGGTCATGGAGCGATTGTTCTATTGCCAAAATGACTAGCTAAGTTATACAATATCATCTTACAGTGTTAGGCATTCACAGGGCAATTCAGAGAAACACATCGTCCTTTTGGTACGCATAGAAAGGAGTCATGCGTGCATCCAGGTGAGTGTTCTGCGGCACATTTTTACAATAGACAAACATAGGCTCGTTCTGTTCAGAACCACCCAATGTCGTGTTGTAACTGTACATCAAACATAGTGATCATAAACATGGCCGCTGTATATGACATGACTTTTATGATATGGAAATGTGAAGTGCACATTTGGACTTCACATTTACATATCATACAACTCATGTATGAGTTCATGTAAGAACTCATTGTATGAYATCAAAGTGGCATTTATTCTAATCCTCAACGTCTCATCTTTCAAAACACATCGAGTTCTCTTCATTTACAGCATTTCCCTCACTGAGACAACACAACACGTGCAAAGGTTGTGCAATTAGAGGGAGGGATGGGGGCAAATTCTTGTCTCATGCGGTGCTCTAATTCAGAATGGCTTTCAGTCAAAGACCATAAAGCCCTGTAAAGCTCAGAGCCTGAGCACTGACATCATTTATAGCGTATTACTCTGCAGGCTCTTATCAGAGCCCAAATCTGCCATATACAGGTACAGTATGTTTGTAAAGGGCAAAAAACTGTAGAAGTTTCAACTTTAAAGACTGTAAGGTATTAAAAGAGTATTATGTGTGTCTTCAATTACGGTTTGTAATGTGCACAAAACTAACATATTTGAATTCCCACAGTTGTAAATAATACATGGTTTGCAGAGGAACAAAACAGTGAATGAATCGCTTGGCAAAGCCAATCCCAATACAAAATAGACAAAATGGAAAATATGTATTTAGCTACAGTACATACGTATATTTAAGTATATTTGGCTGAATCGGCGTCAGTAGAGTGAGAAAACCATAGCGGCCGTCGACGGCCTTTCTTTAAATTACTATAGCGGCGCCAGTGGCCTTGTTTTTCTAACAGTAATATCTGTGTCAATATTGCAAGATGTACTTGCTAACAACCTGTTGTAAGCAAGTACATGGGTTGTCATGCTTCCTAGGTGCAGATATTTATAGGCTATACATTGCCTTGTTTTCCTATTATTTGACAGCTTAGCTGCCGTGTTAGGGTAGTAAATGCCTGTGCAGTGGAGCTCATATGATGAGTTGGATGTTTAAGCAATAAGGCACGAGGGGGGGGGGGGGGGGGGGGGTTAAATGGCCAATGTACGACGGCTAAGGGCTGTTCTTAGGCACAACGCATCGCGGAGTGCCTGGACACAGCTCTTTGTCATGGTATATTGGCCATATGCCATAAACCCCTGAGGTGCCTTATTGCTATTATAAACTGGTTACCAACGTAATTAGAGCAGTAAAAATACATGTTTTGTCATACCCGTATACGGTCTGATATATCACGGCTGTCAGCCGATCAGCATTCAGGGCTCGAACCACCCAGTTTATAATTGTTTACATAGCCAGCTAACAAGTTGCTTGTTCTATCCTGTTTCTACCAATGCAATTCATTTGGAAACTGTCCCAGCTTCGTAACTAATCAGCTAACATTGGCGAACTCGTGTAGCTGTCATGCAAGAAAGCAAGAGTTGATTGGAGGAGAGGAGTGTGTGTGTGTGTGTGTGTGTGTGTGTGTGTGTGTGTGTGTGTGGAATGGGAGGCTTGTAACTGCATCAGACAATTTATTATGGAAACCCCTTATTAGGAAGAGAGTATGTGTATGGTTGAGAAAAAGAAAGAGAGGGAGGGAGGAAGAGAGAGACAGTGTGAGGGAGAGAGAGAGATTATGTTCCTGACCACAATTGTATCCTATTTGTTGCTCCTTTCCCTCTCCCTCTGTTCCTCTGTTCCTCTGTTCCTCTGTTCCTCAAGGTCAGTGAAAGCGAGGGAAGTGATGTGGAGAGTCAGGGCTCAGGAGCAAAAGGCAGGGACGAATAGGAGTTAGAGATGATAGGAGGGATAGAGATGTGTAGCAAGAAGGGCAGTGAGAGAAGAGTGGAGGGAGAGAGAGCAAGAGGAGGGAGAGAGGAAGGGAGAGTGAAGGAGGGGAGAGAGGAATAGGTGAAGAGGAGGGAGAAACGAGTGGAGTGGGAGGGAGAGGAGGAGGAAAAAGAGGAGGGAGAGGACAAAGCCGAGGGAGAGGAGGAAGAAGAGGGAGAGCACATCCGAGAGGGAAGCCTTCAATGGAGTGTGTCTGTCCCAAGTCCCACCATTCACCATATTACCACACAGCCTGGGCCTAAAGTGAAAGTGGCAGGGGTTTTGGAGTTGTTTTTTTAAAAGTGCTAGGAACTTACATCTGTTCCAGAGCTTGTAATGGATTACAACAAGAAAATAGGTGGGGTTGACCATGTTGACCAACTGAGGAGCTATTACAATGTTGGACGCACAGGCAGAAAATAGTGGAATGTCACTTTGTGATATGGCTACAGTGGCAGGAAGAGGGGAGCCAAGACTGTGGCACCAGGGTGCGTGGACTGAGTTGTAACTCATTTGAAAGCAGGTGACGTTTGAAGGGCGCATGAGGGGGTGTGCGGTGTGCATCCGGAGTGGACGCAGGGCAAAGAGTGGGAGATGTGTAGAAACCTCCTTTGGGTGCTCTACGTGTTCTGTGCCCTTTTGCAGGATGGGGCCGTGCTTCCAGAAGTTCCATGACATGTTGTAGGCTAAATGCAAAACACTAAAGTGACAGTGTGAAATATGAATTTGTCCTACAAGTTGTTGTGTTTTGTAGCGTCTCTCTTGATCTTTCTCTATCTAATACTGCATTCACTGAATTGTTGTCAAAGCAGGCTACTATTTCTGCATTTTGTGTCAGGCCTGGTCTGTACTAAATCTTATTGAGAGAGGTTACATATATTTTTTAAATGGTCTCTGAATAGTTGTTTGAATGTTTACATTGTTGCAGAAGTAAAAAACGTTGTCATTCCACTAGCCTACTTGTGTGGGTTTTGAAATACTTTCTGAATATTGTCCTCTGGTTGTATTTATAAGTATTATATATTATACTTGGTACATTTTAAGTGAGTAATTTAGTGAAATTTACTACAATTTTAAATACTTTTTGTTGTTGTGTTCAGTGTTAATGGTTTTTTGATAGTGAGTGTCTTTACACAATGGAAGACAAAATGAGTGTTATTGCTATTGACATGAACGTGGTGTCATATTAAAGAAGAGGTTGTGCTCTTTAAAACTAAGTTAACTTGTAATTGTCATGTGTACTTTGTTTTTGAGCTACTGTATGTCTGTTTGTTTGAAATGTGTGAGAAAATTTGCTTTATTCTGAAAATGCCCAGTAATCTACCGCAGCGTTCTAGAATTATCTTGGGGTCTAAAGGGCTGAAGCTGCGAGAGTGAAATCACTTTAAATGTGTATAACATATTCAAAAGATTGGCACTTATAAATAGGGAAATACTCAACTGTCATATTGCTTGCCTATATAAAGGATGGATTTCAACGTTTCGTGAACATACAGTACAATAACACAGACAGAGCAGAGACAGATCAATCCTAAAACTGTGACATCTTTCTACCCATCAGCCATCAGCAAATGTCTGCCATGTGGAAATAGTCTTTCAGTGCAATATCCCTGTCTTGGCGTTCATATAAAAGCTAAGTGTAGCATTGTTTCAGGCCCACTTTCAGATACAATAGAGCTGCTTTGGCTGTGAAGTACAACAGACTGATTTAAGTGTCACACTAGGGTACAGGAGTTTGGAAAGAACATGAAGAGTCTGGAACCTACATGGTTTGGAACACCGATAATATAACGTATTGAAACAGTCTGAATCGATAACCTCAGGCTCATTGCACGACTTAGATGGCAAGTATTTATCTTTGGAGACCCGTGCCTTTAATGGTGATATACTGTAGTACTCTTCAATGCTTCACGAGCAGCTTGTACTCTTTATAGCAGTTTGCCAATCCGGTAAAACGAATCTGTGTAAATGTCTGATATGCCTTGCTTGCACCCTGCGTAAGTCACCTTGAGAGACCCCGGTGGAAGTGACACGGGTGGCCCTCCAGAAACTTAAGCTCAGCGCTCATCGACATATGGCCAGTCTCCCAGGGAATGTGCCTGACTCAGGACTCAATCTGGCGAGGGTCATAAATGGAAAGTACCAAGGAGAAACAAGATTACACAAACACGGCCCATCATGTAAAAATACCACATGGGAAGAAGCAAAGTAGCCCAATGTGGGTGTTAATTAAGTTATTTGGCTGTGCTTTTCCAGAGAGTGAACAGCAGAGGATTAGAAAGCAGGAGAAAGTAAATAGTGTCCTTCAGTGGTAGAAAGTGAGTAGAGAGGCAGACCCTTGTCGGGAATTGGGAAAGCGATGATGAAATACATAAAAGTGCATGATATGCATGCAGTGCTGGTGCGCTCCACTCTCATGAGGATTGGTTAAATGCCAAAGTCTGATTTTCATGACATCTGACCAGACAAAAAACACAAGTCATCCAAAAAAATGCACTCAAATTCAATTTGAAGCAATGCAATGTAATTTGAATGGAAACTACAATTTTTTTTAAAAATATATGTTCCATCTAAATACAGCAGACAAATACAAATAGCTGTAGGCCAATGAATCACTCTGATTTTTTTATTGAAATTCACGTTTGTTAGAGAGGAATCTTGGCTATTATCTGAGTCAGAGGAACCATGTTTGGGACCAGTTCAGCTTGGCTTAGCAGCAGCTGGAGGACTTGGTTAAACTCCACACGCAGCCCATCGGCTGAGGGTCACTCCAAATCCGTCAAGGTTAGCCATAACTGTGGTGTCAGGTTTAACCTCTTACCTGGACTGTGGATCATTATCAGAGCCATGAGTAGAAAGGTGGTAAAGGTTGTGTGATTGATTTACGCATTGCTTGTTGCTTACTTATACCATGGCATTGTTGAATACTCCTTTCTGATTGGCTTGAAGGGCATTCTAGAGTGTGCATTATTTCCCTTTATAAACTGGGTGGCTCGAGCCCTGAATGCTGATTGGCTGACAGCCGTGGTATATTTAAGCAATAAGGTTCGAGGGTTGTGGTATAAGACCAATAAACCACGGCTAAGGGTGCTGTTCTTTGCATGACACAACACGGAGTGCTTGGATACAGCCCTTACCACAAACCCCTGAGGTGCCTTATTGCGACTATAAACTGGTTACCAACGTAATTAGAGCAGTAAAAACAAATGTTTTGTCATGCCCGTGGTATACGGTCTGTTACACAACGGCTGTCAGCCAATCAGCATTCAGGGCTCGAACCACCCAGTTTATAATCAAATCAAATCAAATGTATTTATATAGCTCTTCTTACATCAGCTGACATCTCAAAGTGTTGTACAGAAACCCAGCCTAAAACCCCAAAACAGCAAGCAATGCAGGTGTAGAAGCACGGTGGCTAGGAAAAACTCCCTAGAAAGGCCAAAACCTAGGAAGAAACCTAGAGAGGAACCAGGCTATGAGGGGTGGCCAGTTCTCTTCTGGCTGTGCCGGGTGGAGATTATCACAGAACATGGCCAAGATGTTCAAATGTTCATAAATGACCAGCATGGTCAAATAATAATAATAACAGACCGTATGTGCTCTGTTGTAGCCTAGCTTATCTCTGGCTCTGTGGGTGTCTGGGATACATTTCCCACTGACGGGCCCCAACCATCTGAGAAGCCTCAAGTGGATACGGTAAAGGAGCTATTACTGTCGATTAGCACCTCACTCTACAGCACAGGGCACCTTGAGACTGATGCCAGCAAATGTGCTAACGCCTTCTTATCGCCAAAGGACAGTGAAGGGGGGATTTAATACGCTCTCTGAAACCTGTGGTTATAATTCACTCAATGCCCAGGACTTTTATGAGTTGCTTAAATTGAGCTTGCATATCATTCTTTACAGACAGCATACATATGGAATATAACTCTGTCTCATTGCCCCAGCTTCAGCCAAAATGTAGTGGGTTGTTTGTAGATAAGTCACTTTGAGACAGTGAGTGAGACACTGAGAGGATACGGATTAGGAGAGCAACTCAGACTGAAATCAAAGTTAACTTCTACAACCTTTACCTCACAGCTAGATACCAGGCATATCTCTCTCTCTCTCTCTCTCTCTCTCTCTCTCTCTCTCTCTCTCTCTCTCTCTCTCTCTCTTCTCTCTCTCTCTCTCTCTTCTCTCCTCTCTCTCTCTGTCTCTGTCTCTGTCTCTGTCTCTGTCTCTGTCTCTCTCTCTCTGTCTCTGTCTCTGTCTCTCTCTCTCTGTCTCTGGGTGCTGATTCCAGGGCTTAACTCATTCATGGACAGAGTGTGACTGCCATGTACCGAAACGAAATGGCACCCTCTTCCCTATATACTGTAGTGCACTACTTTTGACCAGAGTCCAATGGGAGTCGCACTCTATCCAACCAGTCCACTGCCAGGACCCAAAGCTGTCCTCTCTGTTTCTCTCCCTTTCTGTCGGGATGCTGTTGTGTTGATTTCGTTATCCTTTTCCAAGGACATAGTTAGTCTTGTGTACACAGCCTGAAAGCAAACCAACCATCTCCAACCCAAATCATTGTATATACAACCAGAGCCAAAAATCATTTGTCAAGTAGAGCCAATACAACACTTTCTGTCCATCAAAAGCTCCTAGGCTCAACAAATTGACAAAAGTGAGAAGTGTGCCCACTGGTGAACACTAAAGGCGTTTTCTTTTGTTTCCAAAACTCCCTAAAATCTATCTGATTTAGAGTATTGTGCAGTAAGGAAAATAAGGACTTCCAAATTCCAATTGGCTCCTATTTTTATGCTTTTGGGCAAATGCAGATTTTCCAATTTAATTGACTTATCTAACAGGATTATTTCCATTCAAAATGAGACGATACGAATTAGGAGAGTGACTCAGACTGAACTCCAACTTCCTCTACATCCTTTACCCTCACAGCTAGCTACCAGGCATTTACCAAATAGTGACGCTACTTCTCTCTCTCTCGCTCTCTCTTTCTCTCTCTCTCTCTCTCTCGCTCTCGCGCTCTCTCTTTCTTTCTCTCACGTCCTCTGTCTTAACGTGACAGAATGGGAATCGATCAATAGGCCCCTGGTCAGCTGGAATAGAAGTCCAGTGCTTTGACTCATCACTGAAGCCTTGTAAGGAAAGCGGTAAATATTTGAAATGATCAAAAACAAATGGCATTTTCAGGAACTAATGTGGAAAATTCAGAATTTTATCAATTTGATTTAAGACAATAAATCTCTTCCCCATTTACCAGGAGGGGGGGGGGGGGGTTAAGGGTAGGCCATGTCGTAAAGGTGGGGTTTTAGGAGGGGCAGAAATATGGTGATGGACTCAGAGTCATGGATTGCTGGAGGGAGTTCCAGAGCCTAGAAGAAACCCTGGAGAAGGGCCTGTCACTGAAGCTCTGGAGCTTGGACCTGTGGATGACAAGGTGGCCTACTGGGGTGTAACGAAGTGAGCGTGTAGGTTGGCATGTATTACTGTTGTGTAACAGCTCATACCTGAATCATTGTGTTTAAACTACAGTGCATTTCTGTGAAGGGCAAGCACAGAGCAGCCAGTGCATGTTTCAATACCTGGAGATATCCTACATAAAATCCATTAGTACAATTATGTACACAAAACGATCATGAGAAAAGTATAGAGAGCACGTTTGATCAAAATATCAATTATACAACACTTTATTTATCTTTGGACTGAAGAATTGAATCCAGACTTGATACAATTAGCATATTCCTTGGTGGGACATGTAAAGTATTAAGTCAAAGGTATGTATTTATGTTTGAGTCGCACAAAATATATTTGTATGTTTTAGTAATGCAAAATATAGGTCATTCACTTGGAGAGGAACATTTTGCATAACTTGAAACAGATTAAACATTCAAAAGTTTGTAAAGACAAAGGTCAAACGTTTAATAAATGGAGAAAAAAAAGCCTGAGAAAAGTAAAACTAAATCTGAACATAACTGCCAACAGTTTTCTGTTCTTTATGGGAAATGTAATCTTACTTCATCCATCAGATGCATTAATTCTTCTGTGATTGGAATCATTTATCTGGTTCGAATACTTTGCCTATCCATCTACTAGACAGGTATTATTAACCCATGTCAGAGAGACCTCACACATCAGTTCAAGGGCTTCAACAGTTGGTATCACGTATTAAACCAAACACATCCTCGGCAACCAAGGTAACGCGCTACTAAAAATGTACAGACGGGTAAAACGTTTAAGATCGGAGCCAATTTCACAAGAAAGCCCAAAATAAGTTAACATAACCAAGAAGCAATTAATTTTTGATATCCTGTCTTATAAACATGAACTTACTCGAAATGTGACAAGAGGGACGGAGAAAGTGTTTGCTTTGAATTTCAGCTCTCCTCTCTGAACGGCCGCAGGGATCTCGTCCAACAGAAATGTTTACATTTCTCTTTCAGATTCGGGTGCTGTGATGTGGAAGGCTTGCTTGTTATTACAATCAAGATTCTGCAAATGATTTTTTAGAGTTGGTCTAGACAAGGATTATTTGGCTATCTTATATGACCATATTCCAGTAGCAACACACTGATGAATCTCCAAAATCCTTTACTACTACTTTACTACGAGTTTTCTATACTTGCCCCATGTATAGTAATACATTTGTATTTTCACCCGGTCCGAAAAACTAGATAAAGAACAGTAGTATTCTATTAATAACTCATAATATCATTGAATGATAGGCTATTATAGTAATAACCATATATTACTGTTTTCCTTCCTTCTGTTGAGCTCAGGTCACTGAGCATCATTCCTGTGAATTCATCAAGAGAGAAAATAAATATTTTGCATCCTTGATTGTGTGTGGATGTCTATTTTCACAGATCCTTGAGTTTCAAGGAGCTCTCTTATGTCAAAGCAGGCCCTCAAATGACCCCAATTAATGATGTGTATCTGGACGTATGGGAGAGGAAACATATGCATTCATCCAAGACATGGGAACGGAGAAACAAAACCAAACAACGAAACAAATTCAACAAATTCAACTGCCCTGGTACTGGACCCCTAGTTCTCTAGTTTTCCGAGGAATTGAGCTTGTCATTCTCTCAAACATGGGAACGTTTCCACTGGGCTTCATCCAAGTAGGAACGCGGCCGATTATGGCTGAGTGAACCCTCCGGCACTGCCGTTTCAATCTGCCGTAGAACACACAGGAATATCAACCCACGGGACGTGGGTGATTAGATCCAAACATTTGGGGTATCTTTATCTCTGCCAGCACATTTCAGACATAGATGGAATTAGTTTGCCTCCAGGAAGCCATAATAAAGTTGGTATGTGTGCAATCTCAAAGTTTGTGAATATGGTAGACCTTTCTCATCACATGATAATAACCACGATGTTCCCTCCCTGCCAGTGTCAGCTAAACATCTATCAGAGCTGATGCCTCTTCTATTCAAATGTAACTGCCATTTAATGCCAGGTTTTGTTACATTCAGCTTCATGTCCATGTCTATCTTTCCCCCTAGCATCCCGCTAAGTGAAGAGGCGATAATTTCGAGACTCTCAAGTCATCCAGGGTTACCCTCGCAAACAGAAAAACCTCCTATATAAACTCCCAAGTCAAAACCGGGGCCCCCCTTCCCTCCTTTGCTATGGATACATCACACAACCAGCCACACTGTTACATCAGGTCTAAATGATGAGACACTCCTTCTTTGCCTCCTCATCCCCATCTCACAGCTAGACTGGACCATGTATCATCTGCAGCTGTGTGGGTCTGGACTCTGGACAGGGGGCTTTGATGTCATGCGTCTGTGCTGACAGCGGTCGTCATCGTGCCCCGGGGCAGTATGGGGTGGAGGGGCGCTGCGCGTGCGCGCGGGGGAGGGGTCACTGGAAACAGGCCTTTTTCCCTCGGTTGCGGTGCCTACTGAACAACAGTGTAATGAAAACAAAGCAGCAGGAAGAGGTACAGTAGCCCTCACCAGATGGAACTGCTTTGGTCTGACCTCAGGTCATACCAGTGTAACGAAGGGAAAATGGATGCTAATGGCCACTGAGGCAGTGTGTCTCTTTTCATAGGTTGAAATGTCTATAATGTTCAGTATTTACACAATCCAAAATGTCACAAATCATAAGATATGCCATTGTTCCTGCAATTGTATAGCTAGTTTCAAATCCTAACCAACAACCCAGAGATCATGTTGTGTAAAATAATAATTATAAATAATAATAATACGTTTTTTTTCTTCTAATCTGCAATCCACATGTCAACATGGAGAGAAAGCAGTTGCTTTCAAGCAAAACCCAACCCTTGGAGCTGTGGAAGCTCATAGTCATATCATATGGAATATCCCCAGGCAGACCAGACCAGACCTGAACAGTAGAGCTCGGTTTGAACCCTGTAACATCATCATAACCCAGCGTGGTCCTCTCCAGTCACTTACAGCTCTGACTCCTCAGAGGGCCCCGAGCGGAGCAGCAGAGGACCAGAGCATACGCAGCACAATGTAGCCTTATCCCTAGGCTTTCATCTGGCTGGACCTCTGTTTATTTTTGCTTTCTCAGACTGAAGTGCAAAAGAAGTGTGTATACACACAGTGACAAGCAAATGATCGAAACCAGCGCACCCCAAAGACAAGTACTCTAGGACCATCATCCCCCAGCTGAGCTGAAGTATAAGGGATGCTTAGGGATCCTTTCCGCTAGACTAAGGTTACCATATTATAGTATGCTATAGAATACAATACTCCAAAATCATTATGTAATATTTGAGAGCCCAATTTTTGCAATGATTCCTCTTACATTGGAAAAATGTGACTACCAGTAGTCACCTACAATAAAGCATTATTGAAATGTCATGAATAAGGTAATAAAAATAAGGTCAAGTAAAGTCAAAGAAAACGCTATATTAGTATGCAGATTGACACTATGACATACAATACTATACATGAAGAAGTTTGAGAACTTAATGCATAATGTTTCAAGCTCAATGAATGAGTTCTGGGGGCCGACAGAGGCAGATCCCACCTGACCATCTATGGACCACCATTAGTCAGACTGAATCTCAGCCCCTGCTCCTCCAGTCCATCCAAACACAACCACTCCAGACCTGCTGAGGATTAACCCACGCAAACCCAGCCTGCAGCTCCCACTGGCAGCAAAGTCCACTCAAACAAACATCTGCACCCATTTATGAGTAAACAGGCGTCAAGCTCCATTCGTTTTCCAGCTACAGGCATGTGTTCTGGGGCTGTCTTGTTGGGTGATTCTCTGGTCGTGGTCTGCATCAGTCTGGTAGTGACTGAATTTCTACCCTCGACAACAGTTACACCTTTTGTTGAAACGATCTCTTTATCCCTGCAATTTACTAGAAACACTTACAGTATCATAGTACAAGAGGTCAGTTTTATCCTGACCCAACAAAGCTTGCTAGGGCTCTATCATAAGGGTAATTGAGACTACATTTAGTACAGTTATTCTCTAAAAGGTCAGGGTGTAAAGGTGGATTGACCTTTGACTCCTATTTTAAGCAGAGTTCGAAAATGATGTGACAGGGAAGAAAAGGGGGAACGGGGGGGAGGGGCAAGCACACTATCGACATCTCACCAGTCATCTCCAGTTGGATCTGCCAGCCACAGCCCTGGTATTGTGTGGAATGTGAGAAACCTGGCTTGAGTCCCAGACAAGGCAAACACAGTGCTGGACAGGGTTAAGACATTCTCCAGAGCTGTTCCTATGTTGTGTCTGTGTGTGTGTGTGTGAGGGGTGTGGATGAGGTGCCACGCCGATCACAGCTCTAAACCGTTAACCCGGGACCCAAACACGTCCCACACACAAGACAAATCCACCCACCGCACTGGAAGGAGATGTGAGTGGCTGACCGTGTTGTGCAGTTCCAGACCGTATGTTAATATATCATGAGATATGGACTACAAAGAATTATTCATCGAGCAACTTTCCCCTAAGCCTTACCAACACCAAAGGCAGAACAAAGAAATGACTGAGGTTATTGCAAAGTGTGACATTGAATCCTGATGTGCGATTGGCCCAGATCACAACAAGAACAGAGTAAGAGAAGGAAAACTCATCTATTCTTCATCTACTGATCCAACTCCGGCTGTGAGGGAGTGAAACTGCTTATTTGTTACCCAATATCTCCCACACTCTTTCCCTCTCTCCCCACCTTCACTTGCTTCTCTTCATTTGTTTCCCCCACACTCTTTCCCTCTCTCCCCACCTTCACTTGCTTCTCTTCATTGGTGTCCCCCACACTCTTTCCCTCTCTCCCCCTTCACTTGCTTCTCTTCATTTGTTTCCACACTCTTTCCCTCTCTCCCCACCTTTCACTTGGCTTCTCTTAATTTGTTTCCCCACACTCTTTCCCTCTCTCCCACCTTCACTTGCTTCTCTTTCATTTGTTTCCCCCACACCTTTCCCTCTCTCCCCACCTTCACTTGCTTCTCTTCATTTGTCTCCCCACCTCTTTTCCCTCCTCCCCACTTCACTTGCTTTCTTCATTTGTTTCCCCACACTCTTTTCCCTCTCTCCCCACCTTCACTTGCTTCTCTTCATTTGTTTCCCCCACACTCTTTCCTCTCTCCCACCTTCACTTGCTTCTCTTCATTTGTTCCCCACACTCTTTCCCTCTCTCCCCACCTTCACTTGCTTCTCTTCATTTGTTTCCCCACACTCTTTCCCTCTCTCCCACCTTCACTTGCTTCTCTTCATTTGTTTCCCCCACACTCTTCCCTCTCTCCCCACCTTCACTTGCTTCTCTTCATTTGTCTCCCCACACTCTTTCCCTCTCTCCCCACCTTCACTTGCTTCTCTTCATTTGTTTCCCCCCACTCTTCCTCTCTCCCCACCTTCACTTGCTTCTCTTCATTTGTTCCCCACTCTTTCCCTCTCTCCCCACCTTCACTTGCTTCTCTTCATTTGTTTCCCCACACTCTTTCCCTCTCTCCCCACCTTCACTTGCTTCTCTTCATTTGTTTCCCCACACTCTTCCCTCTCTCCCCACCTTCACTTGCTTCTCTTCATTTGTTTTCCCACACTCTTTCCCTCCTCCCCACCTTCACTTGCTTCTTTCATTTGTTTCCCCACACTCTTTCCTCTCTCCCCACCTTCACTTGCTTCTCTTCATTTGTTCCCCACACTCTTTCCCTCTCTCCCCACCTTCACTTGCTTCTCTTCATTTGTTTCCCCACACTCTTTCCCTCTCTCCCCACCTTCACTTGCTTCTCTTCATTTGTTTCCCCACTCTTTCCTCTCTCCCCACCTTCACTTGCTTCTCTTCATTGTTTCCCCACACTCTTTCCCTCTCTCCCCACCTTCACTTGCTTCTCTTCATTTGTTTTCCCACCACTCTTTCCCTCTCTCCCCACCTTCACTTGCTTCTCTTCATTTGTTTCCCACACTCTTCCCCTTCTCCCCACCTTCACTTGCTTCTCTTCATTTGTTCCCCACACTCTTTCCCTCTCTCCCCACCTTCACTTGCTTCTCTTCATTTGTTTCCCCCACACCTTTCCCTCTCTCCCCACCTTCACTTGCTTCTCTTCATTTGTTTTCCCCACTCTTTCCCTCTCTCCCCACCTTCACTTGCTTCTCTTTCATTTGTTTCCCCACACTCTTTCCCTCTCTCCCCACCTTCACTTGCTTCTCTTCATTTGTTTTCCCACACTCTTTCCCTCTCTCCCACCTTCACTTGCTTCTCTTCATTTGTTCCCCACACTCTTCCCTCTCTCCCCACCTTACTTGCTTCTTTCATTTGTTTCCCACACTCTTTCCCTCTCTCCCCACCTTCACTTGCTTCTCTTCATTTGTTTCCCCACACTCTTCCCTCTCTCCCCACCTTCACTTGCTTCTCTTCATTTGTTTCCCCCACACTCTTTCCTCTCTCCCCACCTTCACTTGCTTCTCTTCATTTGTTTCCCCACACTCTTTCCCTCTCTCCCCACCTTCACTGTTTCTCTTCATTTGTTTTCCCCACACTCTTTCCTCTTTCCCCACCTTCACTTGCTTCTCTTCATTTGTTTCCCCACACTCTTTTCCCTTCCTCCCCACCTTCAATTGCTTTCTCTTCATTTGTTTCCCCACACTCTTTCCCTCTCTCCCCACCTTCACTTGCTTCTCTTCATTTGTTTCCCCCACACTCTTTCCTCTCTCCCCACCTTCACTGCTTCTCTTCATTTGTTTCCCCACACTCTTTCCCTCTCTCCCCACCTTCACTTGCTTCTCTTCATTTGTTTCCCACACTCTTCCCCTCTCTCCCCACCTTCACTTGCTTCTCTTCATTTGTTTCCCACACTCTTTCCCTCTTCCCCACCTTCACTTGCTTCTCTTCATTTTTTCCCCACACTCTTTCCCTCTCTCCCCACCTTCACTGCTTCTCTTCATTTGTTTCCCCACACTCTTTCCTCTCTCCCCACCTTCACTTGCTTCTCTTCATTTGTTTCCCCACACTCTTTCCCTCTCTCCCCACCTTCACTTGCTTCCTTCATTTGTTTCCCCACACTCTTTCCCTCTCTCCCCACCTTCACTTGCTCTCTTCATTTGTTTCCCCACACTCTTTCCCTCTCCCCACCTTCACTTGCTTCTCTTCATTTGTTCCCCACACTCTTCCCTCTCTCCCACCTTCACTTGCTTCTCTTCATTTGTCTCCCACACTCTTTCCCTCTCTCCCCACCTTCACTTGCTTCTCTTCATTTGTTTCCCCCACACTCTTTCCCTCCTCCCCACCTTCACTTGCTTCTCTTCATTTGTTCCCCACACTCTTTCCCTTCTCCCCACCTTCACTTGCTTCTCTTCATTGTGTCCCACACTCTTTCCCTCTCTCCCCACCTTCACTGCTTCTCTTCATTGTTTCCCCACACTCTTTCCCTCTCTCCCCACCTTCACTTGCCTCTTCATTTGTTTTCCCACACTCTTTCCCTCTCTCCCCACCTTCACTTGCTTCTCTTCATTTGTTTCCCCACACTCTTTCCCTCTCTCCCCACCTTCACTTGCTTCTTCTTCATTTGTCTCCCACACTCTTTCCCCTCTTCCCCACCTTCACTTGCTTCTCTTCATTTGTTTCTCCCCACACACTCTTTCCCTCTCTCCCCACCTCACTTGCTTCTCTTCATTTGTTTCCCCACACTCTTTCCCTCTTCTCCCCACCCTTCACTTGCTTCTCTTCATTTGTTTCCCACACTCTTTCCCTCTCCCCACCTTCACTTGCTTCTCTTCATTTGTTTCCCACACTCTTTTTCTCTCTCCCCACCTTCAATTGCTTCTCTTCATTTGGTTCCCCACACTCTTTCCTCTCTCCCCACCTTCACTTGCTTCTCTTCATTTGTTTCCCCACACTCTTTCCCTCTCTCCCCACCTTCACTTGCTTCTCTTCATTTGTTTCCCCACACTCTTTCCCTCTCTCCCCACCTTCACTTGCTTCTCTTCATTTGTTTCCCCACACTCTTTCCCTCTTTCCCACCTTCACTTGCTTCTCTTCATTTGTTTCCCCACACTCTTTCCCTCTCTCCCCACCTTCACTTGCTTCTCTTCATTTGTTTCCCCACACTCTTTCCCTCTCTCCCCACCTTCACTTGCTTCTCTTCATTTGTTTCCCCCACACTCTTTCCCTCTCTCCCACCTTCACTTGCTTCTCTTCATTTGTTTCCCCACACTCTTTCCCTCTCTCCCCACCTTCACTTGCTTCTCTTCATTTGTTCCCCACACTCTTCCCCTCTTCCCCACCTTCACTTGCTTCTCTTCATTTGTTCCCCACACTCTTTCCCTCTCTCCCCACCTTCACTTGCTTCTCTTCATTTGTTTCCCCCACACTCTTTCCCTCTCTCCCACCTTCACTTGCTTCTCTTCATTTGTTTCCCCACACTCTTTCCCTCTCTCCCCACCTTCACTTGCTTCTCTTCATTTGTTTCCCCCACACTCTTTCCCTCTCTCCCACCTTCACTTGCTTCTCTTCATTTGTTTCCCCACACTCTTTCCCTCTCTCTCCCACCTTACTTGCTTCTCTTCATTTGTTTTCCCCACACTCTTTCCCTCTCTCCCACCTTCACTTGCTTCTCTTCATTTGTTTCCCCCACACTCTTTCCCTCTCTCCCACCTCACTTGCTTCTCTTCAATTGTCTCCCCACACTCTTTCCCTCTCTCCCCACCTTCACTTGCTTCTCTTCATTTGTTTCCCCCACACTCTTTCCCTCTCTCCCCACCTTCACTTGCTTCTCTCATTTGTTTCCCCACACTCTTTCCTCTCTCCCCACCTTCACTTGCTTCTCTTCATTTGTTCCCCACACTCTTTCCCTCTCTCCCCACCTTCACTTGCTTCTCTTCATTTGTTTCCCACACTCTTTCCCTCTCTCCCCACCTTCACTTGCTTTCTTTCATTTGTTTCCCACACTCTTTCCCTCTCTCCCCACCTTCACTTGCTTCTCTTCATTTGTTTCCCACACTCTTTCCCTCTCTCCCCACCTTCACTTGCTTCTCTTCATTTGTTCTCCCCACACTCTTTCCCTCTTTCCCCACCTTCACTTGCTTCTCTTCATTTGTTTCCCCCACACCTTTCCCTCTCTTCCCCCCTTCAACTGCTTCTCTTCATTGTTTCCCCACACTCTTTCCCTCTCTCCCCACCTTCACTTGCTTCTCTCATTTGTTTCCCCACACTCTTGCCCTCTTTCCCCACCTTCACTTGCTTCTCTTCATTTGTTTCCCCACACTCTTTTCCTCTCTCCCCACCTTCAATTGCTTCTCTTCATTTGTTTCCCCACACTCTTTCCCTCTCTCCCCACCTTCACTTGCTTCTCTTCATTTGTTTCCCCACACGGCGGATGCTTTCATTACTTGTTATTTATCTGCTTTTCTGTTTGTTTATTCAAAGCCTCTCGCTCTGACAGAAACTATTCCATTGCTTTTTTTCATCACCAGTTGTGATGTTTTGATTTGTAATCATGGAAAAGTTGAAGAAGCTGAACTCTCAAATGAGGTGAAATGGTGTCCTTAGGAACTTTGGCAAGTGGCCCCAGTGCTGACAGACAAAAGCAACCACTCACAATGCAACATCTGTAGGACACAACCTCTAAGGGGAGTAGGGCTCAATGGCAGTGTTTTGGGATGCTTCGGGAATTTCCCCGAACTCCACGCAGGTCAGTCTTATCTCTCAGATGAATAATTGTCAGATGGAACAGGATTCCAATGGAATTTGTAGAGGATAAATGCTGCAGTGAGCTGGAAGATTGGCTGGACCCGAAAAAAGTTAGGAAGAAATAACGGCATAACGTTACTGTACGTTCCTTCTATTCCCGCCGCATGCCAGTAAACAGAAATAGAAAGCATAGGCCTACATATCTTTCCTGTGATCGCTGTCCCTGGAAGTAAACACAGCTGTTAAATTTGAAGGTACACATTTATATAAAGGCAGAGTCTTGTAGGGCCTCGTGGAATTTTACAGGGCTGAAATGAACCCGAACGGGCTCCCCGATGGACAGTTCAGAGAAATATGACAGAAACTTAACAAGCCAGAGAAATTATGACATGAGTTATAGTCTATGTCTTATATAAATAATAGAAAGCAGTGATACACCACTGGGTTCTTTCTAGCCACAGCTGGATTTCAACGATATGTTGTAGTACACTGAGATAGCAGCATTTCCTGGACCACTGACTGAACAATTCATTTTTATAGTGTTGTATAATATTCCACAATGGCTACTATCTTATATTTGGGTCAGAATCACTCACCCATACAGGCTTCGCACTGTATGCTGTACGTTTGGCAATGCTTGCGAGCTATAACTTCTAAAGACGAGCGTAGCGACTGAGACTTTAGCAGACACTCTTATCGAGAGGGACTTACAGGAGCAATGATGGCTAATTGCCTTGCTCACGGGCACATCGGCAAATGTTTGACCTAGTCGGCTCAGGGATTTGAACCAGCGGCCTTTCAATTACTGGCCCTACGCTCATAACCGCAAGGCTACCTGCCACCCAAGGTATGTTAATTCCTTATACAGGCACACCATACTTAGCCATTATTCAAAACAAGGTCAAATGTCAACGGAAGTATCCAAATATCAGTTCCCCTGACGTACAGTATAGGCCTATGGTAAAGCTATCTATATCACCTGAGTGACATGCTGCAGCACACTCACTCTTATGTATAATACCTGTGGTAATCCCAGGAAGAAAAATGTGTTCCATTGAAGAAATTAATATACTCGGGGCACAAGGAAACCCAAACATAATACAGGACGTTCTCAATTGATTTCACACATATGCTGGTGAGTGCAGGGCAGTAAGTAAAATGTCTTTGAGCGGTGTATGACAAATGACTGGCACTCCTAAGCAAATACAAAAATAGTATTGCAATTAAAGCTCGATAAATCCTGTGCAAAGTGCCCACTGGAGGGTAATTCATTGAAATGAATGATGGAAGAGACACTGAGACTCAAGAGACTCAAGAGACACTGGAGAGACTCTCAAGACCGTGGGCATTCATTAACTCCCCGATTCATTTTGGTTGCCTAACCATGGCGTAGAGTTAAAAATACTTTTCTGCCCAATATCAAAAGTTCTAACAGGTTCGAAGCTAATGACCACAATGAAATACGATTTCTGGAAAAAGAGTTTGAAACTAAGTGAGCTGCCATATTGATCGTGACAAACATACTAAATGCCCATTTCCTGAAAAGAACAATAACCATGTCGGCCTTAACGTTCACATCCATGTGGGAATACTGTGACATTGGCGTAATGGACTTCCTTATATATCCCCTTGACATGCTGTAAAGAAGCTCTGTTCTCTTTTCACCTTCTCTGCTAGTGCAAGTGAGGCAAAGATACATTTATGGAAGCAGTAGCAGAGTACAACAGCCCCTTCTGCTATTTTCGTGGTCTTGCAAGTTCCGCAAGGGACAGGAAGGAAGCGCTTCTCAGTCTGTTGTGCGTCCACTAGCTCGCTGCATCGTCCGATATGTTAGTTTTGGCCCGCATTATTTGCAAAAAGAAGCTTTGATACAGAGGAAGTCACCCCTAAAATAGCTTAGTCTTTCCTTGGCTCTTTAGGCAGGCGGTGTGGCCTTCTGATGGCATTAAGAAATATTCACCCTTTGGCTGTATTAACCCCAAGAGGTGAAGGGAAACTAGGAACTACCCATGTTGTGCATCCTGGTCACACTAACCATGTTCAGTTTAAAGACAGAGCAATGGGAATTTCACAGGGATAGCACTGTGAACACTGATATTGTCTCTCCTCTTTTAACTTCAACAGCTTATTCTGGCAATGCCTCCCTCTGAAGAAACATTGGTTTGAAACCCTTTCTACGCTCTGCACTAAAGTGAAGGTGTGAAGATCTATCACTTTCACTCCCGAGGAGCAGGATTTTTTTGGGGGGGGCTCCTTGAAATGGACCTTGGTCCAAGTTTCAATGACTTGAGTTGTCCTTGAAATATTGAGGAAGTGGAAAGAGGATCTTGAGTGTATCTCTCCTGTAGCCGATTTATATCATTCAAACGTGACCGCGTCTGGAAGTGATCAGGTGAGCGATACGAAACATCTCGCCCTAAGTTATTTTCACTTTGATTTCATGTTATTTTTTTCTCAAAAGGCGAAACTCGATGATCTCTCTTCTACAACTGACCGTGCACACTTTCACAAACCAGGCAGTGATGGAGTGGAGCGGGGATGCATTAAATGGCTACTTTCCAGCAACAAATACCCAAAGATCACAGGCAATCTGGTCCAATTCCCCCTTCTTTACAGGCCTGCTGGGGAAGTAATCCTTGGACAAACAGAAGCCACCTTTGACTGCGCAGGAATGCTATCAGTGCCTGCTCTTCCCCGGGCCGACCAGACGTCCACGGAGGGGAATGATTGGGACGGCCTAATAATTCCCGAACAGCTGCTTGCTGCATATACCCCCCAACAGTTAAGCGCCCATGGATTGAGGAGTGTGTGGTATCCTTTGTGGATTCTTTCACCAGGGGTGGCTGGAGTAGCATTAGGGACAACTCTCCTCTTGACAAGCAGTCAAGGCTTACGTGATTAAGATAGATAGACTGGCTGGGACTCTTAATCTTCTGTCGGATGAAAAATGTTAACAGCATCCTGATGTTCCCGCACCTCCATAATTGGGCTGAATTATCACTGTGTGCCGCCTCTTAAAACGTCCCCTCTAATTCTTATTATGTTGGTGTCGACCGGTTACTGTAACTTCTATTATCAATCAACTTTACTGTTGACAAGATTATTGCATATTGTTCTTTCAGAATATTGAAGACATGCTGGATGCAGGATTTTCCCCCCTTTGTTTTTTCCCACTTGTCTTTCTCGCTTAAGATGAGTAAATGTCAGAGGTCTGCAGAGAACGCAAATGTGTCGGGGAAGAAACACGATGGTATTAGTGGTGATGGCAGATGCTTTCGCACACTACCATTTTTACGTTTGAGGAAAAGTTATTCCAGCGGTCTCATTAAGTCTAGAATTCAGTCTACAATTGCTGCTGTGCTGTTTATATAGTACCATCACGGACTGTTGTCTACTGAAGTCTACTGAACAAAGATATAACCAGTAGGATTCAATGTCCATGTGATTTCATCTGACTCCTTTTTACTCAGGGTGACCGTACAGTAGTCCTACACTGTAAAAAAAAAACTTGCTTAATCAGCCTTATTCCGCGAGTTGATTGGACTTCAAAAGGACAAGAATTTGAGCTATGTACTCAAACTCTGCTCAAAGTTGGTTCAGCTATAAGGCCAAATGTGCCCAAATATTGAGCAAACTCACAATCCTAAAGCAGCTGGTTGACTTATAATGTGTACATTGAATTAACGTCAATGTTACTTTGTTGAGCAAACTCTCAATCCTATTGCAACTGCTTGCGTTACAATTGTACATTGAATCAACGTAATATATATATTTTTTTACAATGTATAGTCATGGTCCTCATTATGTGATGTCGTTTTTCTCCACTGAACAATCTTTTGCATGCCAATAGTTTTTCTTAATTTATAGAGGTCATTATTCCCACAACCATTTACAGCCCACAGCTTATCTCAAGTTTTAGAGCCGTTTTTACCACTGAAATTCCTCTTCCCAGATACGAGATAAACCGAGTGATGCATAGTGACGTGTGGAGTTTCTGAGCAAAAGCCAACCATTTATTTGGGAATTGATATGTACACACCTCTATGTGTGTGCTTTACTAGTGTGAGATACAGCATACAGTAAGAAGGAATCACATCTCTACTACTTTCCTAACTACGAACTCAATCAACAGTTCATTGGAATGAAATGTTGGGTCATTTATAAAGAACGACCATTTCTCACAACCAGAGGAGTGGAAAGAATACATTTCGGAGGTAGATGAAAAGCAGTAATACCGTTGAGAAACTTTAAAGCCCCAATAGCTTTAAAGATGGTGCTACAATTACTAGTGAGCAGAGAGCACAGCATGCTAACGGGTATTGATGATGTTCAGTTAAATGAATCCCACAATTCCAGAGAAAACTATCAAATCTATTGTGCACTACGTGCAATTAGTTGTTCACTTTGTGCCAACATTTTACAGACAAAAATAAACGATTGTGTGTTTAAGCAATTCATCATAGATTGGCCCTCCTAATCTCCTCGTAAAGTCACATTATTGTGAAAAGTACTGCAGGGCTGCTTTTCCCGAATGTAGAGTTTGTTTATTTGACTCGTGTATTAATTTCAGAGAGATAGTTTATCTTTTCTGTTGCCAAGTGGTATCAGTGATGACTTCACAATTCATTAACGTCACAGCGAAACCATATTCCTCGTCCTAAACACCTGACTGGCTTTACAAGTTGGAGGAAAAGGATGTGGCGGAGTCGTATGCACCACAGGCATCTGTCTCTTAAACCCCTGACAGAGAGTGCATTCGCTTAGTTCCCTTGCCTACAATTCTTGGCAAGCCTATCGACAAGTATATTTGTTGGTTGATTGCATTCCCAGTTGAATTCAATGAGCACTGCATTGCAAAATCATTCTTTCTGTTCCCCGCAATACTGTACCTTACCCAATTGTAAAGTCACATTAAGTATTAAAACTTGATCTGCCCTTGCCTGTTGAAAATCCAATTTGAAGGTTACCCATGAAAATATACAGAGCTTTGAAATAAAGATGTATACAACATTTTGCAAGGCAAAAGATTACAGAACAGAAAATTGAAGATGTATTACCTTTAACTAGTCTATTCCCAATAATCAGTACGTTTTCACTTTTAATATATATTTTTTAATGTCTTTCACGTTAGTAAATCCTTTGCTTAGAAAATATCTGACGATTCCATTAACTTGCTTTCTTTATATTCTAAAGCTAGAGTGTGGACTAACGGTAAGTCCTGGGTAGCAGTACATAGAGGGAGCATTCTTCCGTCGCACTCTAGCAGTGGTCCTCGTAGGCTTCCTGTCATTAAAGAGACAGCACACTGGAGAACTCTGGAGGACTGACATACTACGACCACGCATTGTGACGGATGCAGCGCGGAACGAAACTTGACATCTGTGGAATTTGCTCAGGGAGCACAGAGTTTTTTCGGAGAAGCACCAAATACTGATCTTGCACAAATAGATCAATGGTTAATATATACAGTTACGTAACGAAACAGCTTTGTGGATGTAAATTGTTTATGGACGTCGGTTATTTTGTCGCTATGGGACAGGCGTACAAAGGCTTTTAACTTGATTCCTCGTGAGATTTGTTCACAGTTTTACACTTGTCATAATAATCATTCATCAAGTCTAGATCCTCGCCAAGATCTTAAACCACGAATACCAGAGTCGTCGAACCCAGCTCCAGCCACGGAGCGCACAGATGTATCCCTGACAATACTGTAAGAACTTTCATTAAGACAACCACAAGGAGACTCCAATTGAAAGCCAGAGAACATCATTCTCAAACACACATACATTTAAAGGGGTCACAAAAAAAAACCCATCAGAGCCAGACACTCGCCCTTGCGGCCCTTGCATAAACACAGACCGCTTCAATGCATACTCGGAAAGTAAACATGAACACCTGCACAAGCTTCCAACTATGCCTCCAGTCACCGCATTGCATTGCTTATGACAGTGTGACCACTTCTCCCTTACCTTCTGCAGCCACTGAGTGTAGTTCTCCATGACGTGCTCCAGGTGTTGGATCTTCTGGGAAGCGAAGTCCTCTTCCAGTGGTGGAGCGTCTCTCTGCAGCGCATTGGCGCTGTTAAACTGCGTCGCGGCTTTCCCTTGTCGGCACGAATTCCCTCCGCTGCCGTCACCCTCAGGTAGGATAAAGGTGTAGGTGCACTGTCCATGCTGGACTCTGTGGTACCTCCGATTACTGCTGCTACTACTTTCACTACTACTACTACTACTGCTGCTACTCGTGCTGCCACCTGTGCTACCCTGTCCTGCGCTGCTGGCACTGCCATCTGTCCCTTTTCTATGCTCCCCCCCGCTGCAGCCCACTGCCACCAGTAGGGCTGCCAACGAAAGCAAGTGGTAGGCAAACTGGTTCCACAACATCATTCCAGCCTGGGGGAAAGGTTGAAAAGTAAAGTCCTTTTATCGTTGGCTTCTGGATGACTTTTCTTCTGTTTAGCGGTCAGTCTTGGGCCAGTATTTCCTTTAGTGGATCAGAATGCTGTAAGGATCCCAGTCGATGTCGAACATGTGTCATCCATCCCCGTGCTGGACCTCCTACTGTGAGAAGGTCTGGAGGGCATCTCCGGTGTGCTCACACACACTTACACACACGCTCGTGTAATGGGCTGCTGGAGCGCTACGTGTCCGGTCAGAAGTCAGCCAGGAGTCCAGTCGTCCAGGGCTCGCCGCATACACGTGTTGCACCGTGACACCTTGTGTGTTTATATAGATGGTCCTTGTTTACACTGTATCAATGTAGCATGCGCGTGTGCATGTATGTCTACATGTGTTAAATACAAGGGTCAGTGCATACGGATAGTGTCGTCAGACCTCCTCTTGTGTGACTGCTCTGCTCTTCCTCCTCCGTCTCTGCTCTGGTTTCCCTGTGTGACTAAACGACTGGAGCGAGGCTCACTAAAGAACAGCCCCAGGCTTCCAGCACACTCTGAGCCTGCCCCTCACAGAGACTGCAGAGGAATGTGTGTCTCTCTCTCTCTTGTGTGTGTGTGTGTGTGTGTGTGTGTGTGTGTGTGTGTGTGTGTGCGTGCGTGCGTGCGTGCGTGCGTGCGTGCGTGCGTGCGTGCGTGCGTGCGTGCGTGCGTGCGTGAGTTCGTGCGTGTGTGTGTAAGGCAGAGAGGGACCCCAAGCACAGAGGATGTGCTCAGACTGCGAGGCTTGGTTTACACGCTCTCTGACCTGAGGCTTGTGTGGTAGCCCTGCCCCTGTACACACTCAGTCTGTTCCCGTCTCCCCTGCACTACAGTACACAGCAGATGCCACAGGATTCTCACTGTCCACCACTCAACTATATAACACTCAACGATATAACACAGGGGTTCACAATGCTGTGTTGTATTTCCGTGGTTTTAAGTAAACCGAGTTTTAACCCATTTAGGTGGTAAGAGAATTCAATGTTTACATACTTATATTCATATTGAGTGAAGTGATATATCGTATCTAATGTAATTCTTCTCCTCTCACCAAAAATAGCCACAACATGGTGCGAAACTCTGCGAAAGCTGTCAAAATACCAATCCAGGAGATCTCTCCGTGTTTTAAGGAAAACAAAAACGAAATCCAAGAGTAGACAGAGGAATGTCTTCATCGGCAGCCAGCGAGGGAAGCCGAGGGAATAGTGTGGTGAAAGGCCCAGGGTCAAAGGTCAAGTCCCTATTATGGACCAGTGTCCTGACATCCCTATGATTCAGGGAAGGCTATCAACAGATAGAGATGACCAGGCCCTCATCACTTCACTGTGGTCCAAACCACCCTGATGTGTGTGTGATAAAGTGTGTGTATTCTGTGATAGCGGATACAACCTGATGTTGGGCTCACAGTGTGGGAGAAGGAGGGGTGTGTGAGTTAATGCATGGAGGAGACCCAAGATAACAAACCCTGGCTACCCAAGACACAAAGCATGTGCAAACATTTCTGGGAAAACTGGGTACAGTTGATGTACTTCGCTGGTGTCCTAAAACGCGGGTGCCTGTTACGAAGTCCAAATGAACCCGAGAGTCCTTGAGTCGATTAAATCAAAACTACTAGCACTGCCATAAACATTAGGTTAAATGCCATGCTGTCAAATAAGATATACTATCAAACAGTCCACAGCCCAGGGTTGGGCTCAATTCGAATGGAAGGAAGTCAATTCAGGAAGTAAACTGAAATTCCAATTCAATTATTGAAAAAAGGGCATCTATTTTCAATGACTTCTCAATAAACTGAAAAGGAGAAACGATATATCTCAAAAGTTACAAAATGTAGGAATTTTCACAATTTTCACTCTCAAATCAAATGTATTTGTCACATTTAATAAACAACAGGTGTAGACTAACAGTGAAATGCTTACTTGTCACAGTTCATAAACAACAGGTGTAGACTAACAGCGAAATGCTTACTTATGGCCCTTCCCAACAATGCAGAAAGGAAAAATAATAACATGAGTTATAAATACACAATGAGTAACGATAACTTGGCTATATACACAGGGTACCAGCACCGAGTCAATGTGCAGGGGTACGAGGTGATTGAGGTAGATATGTACATATACAATAGGTAGGGATAAAGTGACTAGGCAACAGGATAGATCATAAACAGTAGCAGCAGCGTACGTGATGACTCAAAAGACAGTGCAAAAAGGGTCAATGCAGATAGTCCGGGTAGCTACTTGGATAACTATTTAACTAACTATTTAGCAGTCTTGTGGCTTGGGAGTAGAAACTGTCCAAGGTCCTGTTGGATACAGACTTCGTGGATGTGTACCACTCGCTATGCGGTAGCAGAGAGAACAGTCTATGACTTGGGTGACAATTTTTAGGGCCTTCCTCTGACACCGCCTGTCATATAGGTCCTGCATGGCAGGGAGCTCGGCCCCAGTGATGTACTGGGCCGTAAGCAATACCCTCTGTAGCGCCTTGGGGTCAGATGCAATGCAATTGCCATACCAAGCAGTGATGTAGCCAGCTAAGATGCTCTCAATGTTGCAGCTGTATAACTTTTTGAGGATCTGAGGGCCCATGCTGAATCTTTTCAGCCTTCTGAGGAGGAAGAGGCATTGTCGTGCCCTCTTCACGACTATGTGTCACGCCCTGACCATAGAGAGCCTTTTTATGTCTCTATTTGGTTTGGTCAGGGTGTGATTTGGGGTGGGCATTCTATGTTTCTGTTTTCTATGATTTTGTATTTCTATGTTTTGGCCGGGTATGGTTCTCAATCAGGGACAGCTGTCTATCGTTGTCTCTGATTGGGAACCATACTTAGGTAGCCCTTTTCCCTCCTTTCAGTGTAGGAAGTTGTCTTTGTTTGTGGCACTATAGCCTTAAGCTTCACGGTCGTTTTGTATTGTTTATTGTTTTTGTCGGCGTCATCCTAAATAAGAGGAATATGTACGCTCACCACGCTGCGCTTTGGTCTACTTCCTTTGACGGCCGTGACAGAACTTCCCACCCCAAAAGGACCAAGCAGCGTGGTAAGGGGGACTCATGGACTTGGGAGGAAATCCTGGACGGTAAAGGACCCTGGAGGCAGGCTGGGGAATATCGCCGTCCCAAGGAGGAGCTGGAGGCAGCAAAGGCGGAACGGCATCGTTACGAGGGAACACGGCTAGCAAGGAAGCCCGAGAGGCAGCCCCAATAATTTTTTTTGGGGGGGGCACACGGGGAGATTGGCAGAGTCGGGTTATAGACCTGAGCCAACTCCCCGTGCTTACCGTGGCGAGCGTCGTACTGGTCAGGCACCGTGTTATGCGGTGGAGGCGCACAGTGTCTCCAGTGCGCGTTCACAGCCCGGCGCATCTGCCGGGCTAGGGTGAGCATCCAGCCAGGAAGGATGGTGCCGGCTCAGCGCGCCTGGTCTCCAGTGCATCTCTTCGGCCCAGGATATCCTGCGCCGGCTCTGCGCACTGTGTCTCCGGTACGTCTGCACAGCCCAGTGCGTCCTGTGCCAGCGCCCCGCATTTGCAGGGCGAAGATAACCACCCAGCCAGGACGGGTTGTGCAGGCTCTAAGCTCGAGTCCTCCAGTGCGCCTCCACGGCCCAGTGTATCCGGTGCCTCTGCCAAGAACAAAGCCTCCTGTATGTCTCTCCAGCCTGGTGAGTCCTGTGCCTGCGCCCAGAACTAAGCCTCCTGTATGTCTCCCCAGCCTGGTGATTCCTGTGCCTGCTCCCAGAGCCAGGCTCCTGTGTGTCTCTCCACTCCAGTGATGATCCATGGAAAGAAGCCTCCATGATGATCCATGGCACGAAGCCTCCAGTGATGATCCATGGCACGAAGCCTCCAGTGATGATCCATGGTAAGAAACCTCCAGTGATGATCCATGGTAAAAAGCCTCCAGTGATGATCCATGGCAAGAAGCCTCCAGTGATGATACATGGAACGAAGCCTCCAGTGATGATCCATGGCATGAACCTCCAGTGATGATCCATGGCAAGAAGCCTCCAGTGATGATCCATGGCACGAAGCCTCCAGTGATGATCCATGGCACGAAGCCTCCAGTGATGATCCATGGCACGAAGCCTCCAGTGATGATCCATGGCAAGAAGCCTCCAGTGATGATCCATGGCAAGAAGCCTCCAGTGATGATCCATGGCACGAACCTCCAGTGATGATCCATGGCAAGAAGACTCCAGTGATGATCAGTGGCACGAAGCCTCCAGTGAGGAGTCATGGCACGAAAACTCCCACGACGGCCTCCAGTCCGGAGCCTCCAGCGACGGTCCCCAGTCCGGAGCCTCCAGCGACGGTCCCCAGTCCGGAGCCTCCAGCGACAGTCTCCAGTCCGGAGCCTCCAGCGACGTTCTCCAGTCCGGAGCCTCCAGCGACGGTCTCCAGTCCGGAGCCTCCAGCGACGGTCCCCAGTCCGGGGCCTGCAACGAGGGTCCCCAGTCCGGAGCCTCCAGCGACGTTCTCCAGTCCGGAGCCTCCGGGGACGGTCTCCTGTCCGGAGCCTCCGGGGACGGTCCCCAGTCCGGGGCCCGCAACGAGGGTGCCCAGTCCGGGGCCCGCAATGAGGGTGCCCAGTCCGGGGCCCGCAACGAGGGTGCTCAGTCCGGGGCCCGCAACGAGGGTGCCCAGTCCGGGGCCCGCAACGAGAGTGCTCAGTTCGGGGCCCGCAGCGAGAGTCCCCAGTCCGGGGCCCGTAACGAGTGTCCCCAGTCCGGGGTCGGCGACGAGGGTCCCCGCACCAGAGGTGCCAACAAAGAGGGGTGAGCCAGTGGTGGAGCACACCTGAGCCGCCACCACGGATAGATGCCCACCCAGACCTTCCCCTATAGGTTCAGGTTTTGCGGCCGGAGTCCGCACCTTTGGGGGGGTACTGTCACGCCCTGACCTTAGAGAGCCTTTTTATGTCTCTATTTGGTTTAGTCAGGGTGTGATTTGGGGTGGGCATTCTATGTTTTTGTTTTCTATGATTTTGTATTACTATGTTTTGGCCGGGTATGGTTCTCAATCAGGGACAGCTGTCTATCGTTGTCTCTGATTGGGAACCATACTTAGGTATCCCTTTACCATCCTTTCAGTGTGGGAAGTTGTCTTTGTTTGTGGCACTATAGCCTTAAGCTTCACGGTCGTTTTGTATTGTTTATTGTTTTTGTCGGGGTCATCCTAAATAAGAGGAATATGTTCGCTCACCACGCTGCACTTTGGTCTACTTCATTTGACGGCCGTGACACTGTGATGGTGTGTGGGGACCATGATAATTCCTTAGTGATGTGGACACCGAGGATCTTGAAGATCTCAACCCTCTCCACTACAGCCCTGTCAATGTGGATGGGGGCGTGCTCAGCCCTCCGTATCCTGTAGTCCACGATCAGCTCCTTTTGTCTTGCTGACATTGAGGAAGAGGTTGTTGACCTGGGGCCACACTGCCAGGTCACTGACCTCTTCCCTATAGGCTGTCTCATCGTCGTTGGTGATCTGGCCAACCACCGTCGTGTCATCAGCAAACTTGAAGGTGCTACACGTAGAATTTTTGGGACATTTTGCATTGTCAGAAAATGTACATAATATATCTCCCGCTAATAGTGGAATGATAATGTTTCATAGTATTACTTACCCACCAGTGTTGGGATTGGGTGTGATATTCGCCTAATGGTTTCTCCCACCGGATAGTCAGCTGTTGTCAAAATGGGAAAGCTGTTCTGACTTTGTTTTGGTCCACCACCTTAAGACAATGGTTTTGGTCCAGCAGCTTCAAACAGCTGTAAAAAGAAAACGTTTTGTTATTGAAAATATATTTACAACGATTTAGATGGTACAATGATTCTCTACAATATTCAATGCTTCTTTTCTCACATAAACTGAAATTGAGCAAACCGCGTCGAATTTTTGCAACCAGGAAATTACACAGCAATTTCCACTAGATAACACAGCCACATTTTGACAACAGATACCACTCAGGCAGGAGAAATCAGTGGGTGAATAAGTAGCAATACTGTAATACTGTGAAACAATATCATTCCACTATTACAGCAGATATATTATAGACATTTTCTGAAATTACGATGCGCAAAAATATAAATAAATCCTGTGTAGCAACTTTAATAATGGTGTTGGAGTCGTGCGCGGCCATGCAGTCATTGGCCTACGTGCCAATACATGTGTACTCTATAAAATTACGATGTAGAAACGGTCATATCAGAAACAACTTCCTTTTATTCCAGCTTGTATTGGCATAGTCTGCCTTTCCATAACACACAAGCTGTTCGTATTTACCTCATCTTAATTGAGTTGTGTAATCTCAGATCTTAATTCTCATAGGAATGTAAACATTAAACATTATTGAGAAAACAAACGTGGTTTCAAAGCTACTACCGTCATTTTTTTAAACTGTTGAGGTCCCAAGTTGGTCTTTCGCCCATAACACTTTCTTTGACAAAATGGCTAACTTACGGCAATGAAGCACAGAAAGGATTGCATCAGTTTTTCAAGGCCGAACACAGCTGTTCCTAATCAGTCTCTGGCTCATGTTGTGCTTTTGAAAAAGAAATGAGCAACATTTATTTGGTTGTAAGTTGATTTTGTCAATGTATGTGTACACATACAAGACAAATATACAGTTGAAGTCGGAAGTTTACATACACTTAGGTTGGAGTCATTAAAACTAGTTTCTCAACCACTCCACACATTTCTTGTTAACAAACTATAGTTTTGGCAAGTCGTTTAGGACATCTACTTTGTGCATGACACAAGTAATTTTTCCAAAAATTGTTTACAGACAGATTATTTCACTTATAATTCAGTGTATCACAATTCCAGTGGGTCAGAAGTTTACATACACTAAGTTGGCTGTGCCTTTAAACAGCCTGGAAAATTCCAGAAAAAGATGTCATGGCTTTAGAAGCTTCTGATAAGCTAATTGACATCATTTGAGTCAATTGGAGGTGTACCTGTGGATGTATTTCAAGGCCTACCTACAAACTCAGTGCCTCTTTGCTTGACATCATGGGAAAATCAAAAGAAATCAGCCAAGACCTCAGAAAGAAAATTGGAGACCTCCACAAGTCTCGTTCATCCTTGGGAGCAATTTCCAAACGCCTGAAGGTACCACGTTCATCTGTACAAACAATAGTACCCAAGTATAAACACCATGGGACCACACAGCCATCATACCGCTCAGGAGACGCGTTCTGTCTACTTGAGATGAACGTACTTTGGTGCAAAAAGTGCAAATCAATCCCAGAAACAGAAAAGGACCTTGTGAAGATGCTGGAGGAAACAGGTACAAAAGTATCTATATCCACAGTAAAACGAGTCCTATATCGACATAACCTGAAAGGCCGCTCAGCAAGGAAGAAGCCACTGCTCCAAAACTGCCATTAAAAAGCCAGGCTACGGTTTGCAACTGCATGTGGGAACAAAGATTGTACTTTTTGGAGAAATGTCCTCTGGTCTGATGAAACAAAAATAGAACTGTTTGGCCATAATGACCATCGTTATGTTTGGAGGAAAAAGGGGGAGGCTTGCAAGCCGAAGAACACCATCCCAACCGTGAAGCACAGGGGTGGCAGCATCATGTTGTGGGGGTGCTTTGCTGCAGGAGGGACTGGTGCACTGCACAAAATATATGGCATCATGAGGATCAAAAATTATGTGGATATATTGAAGCGACATCTCAAGACATCAGTCAGGAAGTTAAAGCTTGGTCGCAAATAGGTCTTCTAAATGGACAATGACCCAAGCATACATACAAAGTTGTGGCAAAATGGCTTACGGACAACAAAGTCAACGTATTGGAGTGGCCATCACAAAGCCCTGACCTCAATCCTATAGAAAATGTGTGGGCAGAACTGAAAAAGCGTGTGCGACCAAGGAGGCCTACAAACCTGACTCAATTACACCAGCACTGTCAGGAGGAACGGGGGGCCAAAATTCACCCAACTTGTTGTGGGAAGCTTGTGGAAGGCTACCCGAAACGTTTAACCCAAGTTAAACAATTTAAAGGCAATGCTACCAAATACTAATTGAGTGTATGTTAACTTCTGACCCACTGGGATTGTGATGAAAGAAATCAAAGCTGAAATAAATCATTCTCTCTATTATTCTGACATTTCACATTCGTAAAATTAAGTGGTGATCCTAACTGACCTAAAACAGGGGATTTTTACTTGGATTAAATGTGAGGATTTGTGAAAAACTGAGTTTAAATGTCAGGTTTTGGCCAGGACTGTTCTGGTTTTTTGTCACTAGATGTCCCCATTGCACCTTTTTTGTACCTTTTGTTTTTCACTTGCTCTAATTATTGTTTGCACCTGTATGTCGTTCCCTTGTTAGTATTTAATCCCTGTGTGTTCCTCAGTTCCTTGCTCAGTGTTTGTATGTTAGCACCCAGCCCCAGCCCAAGCCTTGTTGTGAACATATATTTTTCTCTTGTTGGATTTTCCAGAGGTTCTCTGGTTTTGTTCTTTTGTATTTTGGATTAGTCTTTTGAGGTTTGTTTTTCCCTTGCTGTTTTTACCACTTTGTGGATTTTCTTTGTATTTTTGGAAGATATCTTTTTTTTATTAAACCACCATCTCTAGTACTGCTGTGTCTGCCTCATCTTCTGGGTTCTGCCGATTTAGTGACTGTTTCTCGCACCGGGTCCTGACAGAAAAAGGTGCAATGGGGACATCTAGTGACAAAAAAACAGAACAGTCCTGGCCAAAACCTGACATTAAATGTATTTGGCTAAGGTGTATGTAAACTTCCGACTTCAACTGTAAATGCAACACAATTCAAACCGAGACTACTGAATTGTTTATAAATATTAAGATTTAAAAATATAAAAATGTCATAAAAAAAGTTTAAATTGTCAATAAAGTATTACATTGTCTTCACATTTGCCTCCTACACGAATAGCACATTGTTTTCATTTCACATTATGGAAGAAAGAAAACTGTTACAAAATGCACAGAGTGAGTTGAACTTAACTCAGGGTTATCTCCCAATAGAGACTTTAGCAACTAATTCGTACCCACTTCAATAGCTTAAGACCCTTCGTACTTACCTGCTCCTTTAACGAGGCATATTTGAATTAATTACATAGTTGTGCAATCCAGTCAGAGTTCCACTGTGGTGCTGACACTATGAGGAGAAGAGGCTTTAGCCCCTAATCCTCAGGTTTGTCATGGCAACGCTGAACCTGCGCCAGCGACCATACCATTCATTGCAAGTGCTAATGCGGGCCATAACAGTGTATTATTCTCCTGTTTGGAGTTGTGAGTCCAGGGCAGACCTGTGAGCTCTACATATTCTCCTACTGAAACACCCACAGTCGAGTCCCTCCGTGGTCTCAGGAGGCCGTAAAGCATACACACAATGGCTGGCTGTGTTAACAGGACTCAGCGTGCAGACTTCCCTTTTCACACTTGACGGTTGTGAGGTGAGAATTAGGGAATGAAGATGTGTGTGTGTGTGTTTGTCTTGGCGTGAATGTGAGTCGCTATGTGTTTGAGTATATAATAACAATAATAATAATATTTAGGTGTCCATGACGGAAATAGGTACAGGTTGAGAATTTAGCCAGGACAATGGGGTTAATACCCCTATACTCTTGCGATAAGTGCCATGCGATTTTTAATGACAGAGAGTCAGGAAACCCATTTAACATCCCATCTTAAAGATGGCACCCTGCGCAGGGCAATTTCCTCTTCACTGCCCTGGGGCATTGGGATTCAATCTTAAGACCAGAGGGAAGAGTGACCCCTATAGGACCTCCAACGCCACTTCCAGCAGCGTCTGGTCTCCCATCCAGGGACCAACCCTACTTAGCTTTAGAGGCAAGCAAGCAGTGGTATGCAGGGTGGTATGCTGAGAGAGGAGAGCTGTTCAACTACAACTAAATCCAGAAGGGTACTTCAACAAGGCCTACAGTACAATGAGCTCACAATGTAAGCGCAAAATCCTCGAGGCAACAAATGAAGCGACTCAATCTCTCATGGATTTACTTGCAAGGGAATGCATATAAACGACTTAAGGATAGAAGTCGTTTACTCAACACACGAGAAAGAAAAGAACTGCCGAGAGACAAAGCGGCCATCTTGTCACAGGTTGGGCCTGCACCATGGATAACATGTCCCCGGATGAGAGTGACAAACAGACAGACAGACAGACATGTTTAGTCTGCCTCATAGCACCTTGGACTAATGACTTGATTGATTCTTTAAACAGCCCAACGTGGCACTTGCCTGGAGGGATGATGTCATCAGGGTGAGACGACCCGACGAGTGACTCCCCCAAGCCATTAACTCGAACGTGCTGCCATTCCTAGTTATCCTCTCGACTCTTGAGCCCGAACTCAACACCGGCACTGGGCTCTGTCCCCTGTCAAAGCAGCCGGATCTCCCCTATCCTCCTCGGATGGCAAAGTTCAGGTCAAGTTTACGGAAAGGTAAAAAGTCACTGCCTGTCAATTTTCACGAAGCGCTCTTTTATTGTAATTCTTGATTGAGACCTTAGTTCCTCTCGTTGTCATTGGTGGTGCCCAGATGTGGCAGTGTCACATGAGGAATGTAAGGTATGAGAGAATAACAGTCAACGGGGAAACCCACCCATAGCTCCATTAGCTGCGGCTTAGCGCCATGGTAGCGTTTCAAAATAGAAAACAAAACATTCATAAACCAGGAAACTGACAAAATCAAAGAGCAAGAGAGTGATCAGACAGCAAAAAATGACAAATGTGTTTGACACATACAGTACCAGTCAAAAGTTTAGACACACCTACACATTCAAGGGTTTTTGTTTATTTTTACTATTTTCTACATTGTAGAATAATAGTAATGACATCAAAACCATGAAATTACACATATGGAATCATGTAGTAATCAAAAAAGTGTTAAACAAATCCAAATATATTTTAGATTCTTCAAAGAAGCCACCCTTTGCCTTGATGACAGCTTTGCACACGCTTAGCATTCTCTCAACCAGCTTCACCTGGAATGTGTTTCCAACAGTCTTGAAGGAATTCCCACATATGCTGAGCGGTTGTTGGCTGCTTTTCCTTCACTCTGTGGTCCAACTCATCCCAAACCATCTCAATTGGGTTGAGTTTTGGCGATTGTGGAGGCCAGGTCATGTGATGCAGCACTCCATCACTCTCCTTGGTCAAATAGCCCTTACACAGCCTGGAGGTATGTTGGGTCATTGTCCTGTTGAAAAAAAAATGTTAGTCCCACTAAGTGCAAACCAGATGGGATGGCGTATCGCTGCAGAATGCTGTGGTAGCCATGCTGGTTAAGTGTGCCTTGAATTCTATATAAATCACTGACAGTGTCACCAGCAAAGCACCATCACACCTTCTCCTCAATGCTTCACGGTGGGAACTACACATCCGTTCACCTACTCTGCATCTCCCATAGACACAGCAGTTGGAACCAAAAATCTCAAATTTGGACTCAAAGGACAGATTTCCACCGGTCTAATGTCCATTACTCATGTTTCTTGGCCCAAGCAAGTCTCTTCTTCTTATTGATGTCCTTTAGTAGTGGTTTCTTTGCAGCAATTTTACCATGAAGGCCTGATTCACTCTGAACAGTTGATGTTGAGATGTGTCTGTTACTTGAGCTCTGTGAAGCATTAATTTGGGCTATAGTTAACTCCAATGAACTTACCCTCTGCAGCAGAGGTAACTCTGGGTCTTCCTTTCCTGTGGCGGTCCTCATGAAAGCCAATTTCATCATAGCGCTTGATTGTTTTTGCGACTGCACTTGAAGAAACTTGAATTGACTGACCTTCATGTCGTTTCTCTTTGCTTATTTGTTCTGTTCTTGCCATAATATGGATTTGGTCTTTTACCAAACAGGGCTATCTTCTGTATAACACCCCTACCTTGTCACAACATAACTGATTGGCTTTAACACATTTTTTGTAAATATTTTCTTAACTCTTTCTTGAACTGCGTTGTTGGTTAAGGGCTTTTAAGTAAGGATTTCACGGTAAGCGCTACCTACACCTGTTGTATTTGGCGCATGTGACAAATAAAGTTTGATTTGATTTTGATTAGAAATGAACTTTTAACAAGGCACACCTGTTAATTGAAATGCATTCCAGGTGACTACCTCATGAAGCTGGTTTAGAGAATGCCAAGAGTGTAAAAAGCTGTCATCAAGGCAAATGGTGGCTACTTTGAGGAATCTGAAATATAAAATACATCCTTTTTTTGGTTACTCCATGATTCCATATGTGTTATTTAATGGTTATGATGTCTTCACTATTATTCTAAAATGTAGAACATAGTAAAAATAAAGAAAAAACATGGAATGAGTAGGTGTGTCCAAACTTTTGACTGGTACTGTGTATAATTGTGCGGCCTCTAAAAGCTTTTGTGGTTTAGACCTCATGAGTACTTTCCCCTACAACTCACCAGTTTAGCATTGTAGCTAAAGCAAACTGAAAGTTCAAGTAGTCATTCATCTTCAGGACTAAGAAGTTACAAAAGTCTACAGAATATTGCATGCTAATGCTAACATGTCAATTCGGCTATAATTCTGCAAATGCCTTGTTACAGCACCTGTACACATAACACAAACATGTGCTCTGTAGCCTCACAATACAAAGCAGGTACATACTGTAGCGCACTAAAGCCTATCTCTGAACACTTAGACTCCTGCAGCATTCATAGGACTCTTTACAAATCAGTTTGATCAGCATTGTCACATAGCAGTTTACATTATGTATCACGAGCCTGGCTTTTCATTTGCAATCAACAGGTTGACTGACCCCATGCGCAAACAAACGCGTAAACAAAGAATATGATCTGCGCTGCTTGTTACGAGGCAAGCGGAATTTGGCGCTACTTCGAGATATCTGCCATGTCATACAGCTACTCTTTCCTCCATAACTTGAGAATCAGAGTCCACACTAAACAATGTTCGTCTGCAGGTTAGCCTGGCCGGAGAAGGTTCCAGGTGGTTCACTGAAGTGTGGACAATCACTGCATTTCCAGGGTGATTGGGTTTCCAGAGCAAACTTGTTTTAGATCCCCCATAGGCCCGTTAGCTTCTGTAATCTGCTTGATCTGGCTTGTATTTAAACAAGCGGACGGTGCTGCAATGCTGTTCTCTCGGCAAAGGGTAGAGGGACCCTTCAGAAGTGTTTACAGAAGATCATACTCCTCCATTCTCCATTCAACAAGGCAACTAATGTCCCCCTAGATTTTACTTCCAGCTCCACCCACTGGGCAAAAACTGGTTGAATCAACGTTGTTTCCACGTCATTTTAACAACAAAATGTTATGCGATGACGTTGAATCAACGTGGAAAAGTGGTTGGATTTGCAAAAAGTCATCAACTTAAGGGAATGTCGTCTTTTTTTCACCCAACTTTTTTGACAGGGGGATTTTGGGGGGGGGGATTTTGTGTTGAATTCATGTTAACTGACAGCTCAACCAAATGTAAACCAAAACTAGACGTTGGACTGACGTCTGTGCCCAGTGGGCAGGGCCTAAACCAATGCCGACCTACCTCGTACACCGGCCATAAAGACGATCTCTAAAGATTAGGTCTAGGTCTGCTTCAAGAGGACCCCACCTCATACCTCTGCATTGAGTTAATGTCACATTTAAGTGACATTTTGGGTAAGACATCTCCAAGATTATAGCAATGGACTGCATGCACGAAGTGCAACTGGCACCTGCTGAAAGCTGATACCTGTTGATATCAGACTTCCTCTACCTGTTAATTAAAAAAAAAATATTCAACAAAGAAATCTTAATTGTAGCCCCTTCATTTTAATATTTCATTCAGGGCCCGTTCAACATCAATGATTTTCTCTGAATAAATACCTCATCCACTTCATCAATACACCGAGATTATTCTGTGTGATTGTCTATATAGCCTACTACTCTTTGTCCCTAGTGTTTGTCAGCCTTCCACAACATTATCAACCTTGCGACCTGATCCACTATGGGGAATAGATAGCAATGCAGCCGTAATTAGCCCTAACTTATTTATTTGGCTTCTTGGACCACTGTTTGACACAAGTCATGATGTGTGTGCCCAAAAGTCACTGTCGGGAAGCTTTTTGTCATTGTCAGCCTCTGATGCATTGGCCAACGTGTTCATCAGACGGACGTAACAAGCCAAGGTCTCGTTCTACTCACTCTCCTAATTTCCCCATTGGCAAGCTGTGTTTGCACTCTTAATTTTGAATGTAGCCACCATGCTGCCATTTGTCATGTTGTATTTTCTTCTGCGGTAATGGGACTGGTCGTTCTAACATGGGAAAAGAGCATGACATCGTCACATGGTTATTTCCTGGACTCACACTACCTATGGAACAACAACAACACGTATCGAGTCAAAGAGTGTGTGTGAGGGTGGATGAGATCACCGACGCGAGAGCAATAAATGTGTCCACCTTATAGCACTTTGCCTTTCGTCTATTCAATCAGTATCCAACCGTTCCTGACTCAAATGTAGTTCCCTATCAGGTTCACTTACCGGGATATAAAAGCACTGAAGTGGTGCTGAAACATGGAAGTCACACACAATTAGCCACAGATAGAGTTCATGTGCGTGTTCATCCTCTTCCAGTTCTCCCAAGCCTCGGTTTTCTTGGCAGAGCATGCCTGTGTTTTCGTAACACACTCAGAGAAGCAGGATGATACACGGTGGTCTGTCAACCCCCTGAGACGAATAGGAATAGGGATGGGTAAATCTCAGGTTTACTTACAGTACACTCCCCTTCTCTGGCTTCCAACAGATGAATGATGGCGGTAGAAAATCTGATAAGGCCTGATAAGAGCCTGTCTGTTTCTCGGTCTGCTCCAGCCATCACCTATTAGGGGCTGTTTGCAGATATCATGAGGTATGATGCAGCCAACACCAGACAGAGCATGTTTTTTTCCCTTTATTCTGTCACCATGGTAATCCTTTAATGGAGGGAATGGGAGTCCAAAAATGTTCACAATGTCATTAGCTTGTCGGGAAACGTACAATATGAGGACTCGTGTACAACAGACGCATCTTACTTACTGTGGTTGATGTAACAACTATACAGGTTATGTTGCTGTAGATCTGTTTGGATCTGATGAAAACATATCTGCTACTTAGATAATGTCCTTCTTGTAGCAAAGGCCAAAAGTTCTAAAGTTAATATGCAAGATGTTCCAGCCTTGTTCTTCTCATGTGATTAAATGTTTCTAAAGGGCTATGATATCCATCCTATCCATCTTCTGGGGTTATGTTGTTCATCAATAAACGTTTATTTGAAAAGCCGCGAGTTAAGGCTTCCTAAAACATCATTCATTGACAAAGCCCCTCATTTATGAAAACATACAGTGGCTAGAAAAAGTATGTGAACCTTTTGGAATTACCTGCATTTCTGCATAAATTTGTCATAAAATTTAATCTGATCTTCATCTAAGTCCCAACAATAGACAAACATAATTTACTTAATCTAATAACACACAAACAACTATACGTTTTCATGTCTTTGTTGAACACACCGTGTAAACATTCACAGTGCAGGGTGGAAAAAGTATGTCAACCCTTGGATTTAATAACTGGTTGACCCTCCTTTGGCAGCAATACCCTCAACTAAATGTTTTCTGTTTCAGTTCATCAATATTCTTGGGATGTCTGGTGTGAACGGCTCTCTTGAGGTCATGCCACAGCATCTCAATCGGGTTGAGGTCAGGACTCTGACTGGGCCACTCCAGAAAGCGTATTTCTTTCTGTTGAAGCCATTCTGTTGTTGATTTACTTCTGTATTTTGGGTCGTTGTCCTGTTGCATCACCCAACTTCTGTTGAGCTTCAATTGGTGGACAGATAGCCTAACATTCTCCTGCAAAATGTCTTGATAAACTTGGAAATTCATTTTTCCGTAGATGATAGCAAGCTGTCCAGTCCCCGAGGCAGCAAAGCAGCTCCAAACCATGATATGATGCCCCCTTCACCATACTTTACAGTTGGGATGAGGTTTTGATGTTGGTGTGCTGTGCCTTTTTTTCTCCACACAAAGTGTTGTGTGTTCCTTCCAAATAACTCAACTTTAGTATAATCTGTCCACAGAATATTTTGCCAGTAGCGCTGTGGAACATCCAGGTGCTCTTTGGTGAATTTCCGACGTGCAGCAATGTTTTTATTTGGATAGCAGTGTTTTCTTCCGTGGTATCCTCCAATGAACACCATTCTTGTTTAGTGTTTTACATATCGCAGACACATCAACAGAGATGTTGGCATGTTCCAGAGATATTTTTAAGTCTTTAGCTGACACTATAGGATTCTTCTTAACCTCATTGAGCATTCTGTGTTGTGCTCTTGCAGTCATCTTTGCAGGATGGCCACTCCTAGGGAGAGTAGCAACAGTGCTGAACTTTCTCCATTTATAGACAATTTGTCTTATCGTGGACTGATGGACATCAAGGCTTTTAGTGATACTTTTGTAACCCTTTCCAGCTTTATGCAAGTCAACAATTCTTAATCTTAGGTCTTCTGCGATCTCTTTTGTTCGAGGCATGGTTCACATCAGGCAATGCTTCTTGTGAATAGCAATCTCAAATTTTGTGAGTGTTTTTTATAGGGCAGGGCAGCTCTAACCAACATCTCCAATCTCGTCTCATTGATTGGACTCCAGGTTAGCTGACTCCTGACTCCAATGTGCTTTTGGAGAAGTCATTAGCCTAGGGGTTCACGTACTTTTCCCAACCTACCTACTGTGAATGTTTTAATGATGTATTCAATATAGACAAGAACAATAAAAACATTTGTGTGCTATTTCTTTAAGCAGACTGTGTTTGTCTATTGTTGTGACTTGTTGTGAATGTTATGACCAATTTATGCAGAAATTCACATCTGTGTCTCATGTATTGAATCACATGTAAAAAAATTAAATAAAAAAATAAAAGAGAAAAGGGCCATTTGGACAATTTTACACTAACCCTTTTCACTAATGAACTAGAAATCCATTATGATAGGCCATTTAAAAAACAAACACCTGTGGAGGGACTTTTAATACATCTAAAAAAATTGCTGACCACAAACTGCTGTTTTATGTCATGTTTTATGTTCTGAAAATGTACACATTTGTTCTCTGGAAAAAATGGCAATCGCACATGTACAGTACATTCGGAAAGTATTCAGACCCCTTGACTTTTTCCACATTTTGTTACGTTACAGCCTTATTCTAAAACGTATTATATTGTTTTTTTACTTATCAATCTACACACAATACCCCATAATGACAAAGCAAAAACCTTTTTTAGATTATTTTGCTAATTAATTACATATAAACAACAGAAATATCACATTTACATAATTATTCAGACCCTTTACACAGTAATTTCTTGAAGCACCTTTGGCAGCGATTACAGCCTTGAGTCTTCTTGGCTATGACTTTACAAGCTTGGCACAACTGTATTTGAGGAGTTTCTCCCACTCTTCCCTGCAGATCCTCTCCAGGTTGGATGGGGAGCGTCGTTGCACAGCTATTTTCAGGTCTCTCCAGAGACGTTTTATCTGGTTCAAGTCCGGGCTTTGGCTGGGCCGCTCAAGGACATTCAGAGACTTGTCCTGAAGCCACTCCTGCGTTGTCTTGGCTGTGTGCTTAGGGTCGTTGTCTTGTTGGAAGGTGAACCTTTGCCCCAGTCTGAGGTCCTGAGCACTCTGGATCTCTCTGTAGTTTGCGGCGTTCATCTTTCCCTCGATCCTGACTAGTCTCCTAGTCCCTGCCGCTATGCTTCACCGTAGGTTTGGTGCCAGGTTTCCGGTTCTTAGTCCCCTCCCTGACCAAGGCCCTTCTCCCCCGATTCCTCAGTTTGGCCGGGCAGCCAGCTCTAGGAAGAGTCTTGGTGGTTCCAAACTTCTTCCATTTAAGAATGATGGAGGCCATTGTGTTCTTGGGGACCTTAAATGCTGCAGAAATGTTTTGGTACCCTTCCCCAGATCTGTGCTTCGACACAATCCTGTCTTGGAGCTCTACAGACAAATCCTTCGACCTCATGGCTTGGTTTTTGCTCTGACAAAACACAGTGGAATCCATTTTAGAATAAGGCTGTAACGTAACAAAATGTGAAAAAAGTCAAGGTGTCTGAATACTTTCTGAATGCACTGTATGGCAACCAAGCCAGCCTGTCTTTCATGTTTTCAGACACAAACAGTGGGATGATGAAACATTTGTGAATCCTGTATCCATTTACAGTTGGCTTACTGGACTGTACAAGGCCTCAGTAGTATTGAGACACCCCACCAGCATTAGAATGGCTCACTGTAGAATGGATACATTGTTGAGGGTTTTGAGGGAAATGTAGTCGTTTAATGTTTTTGTTGGAAATTAGAGGGAAATAAAGTCACATATGTGACTTGTTTCAGGATGCGTATGTCGCACGCTACCACTTCACAGGAGGGCCATTTGAACGTACATTTTTTTATCAAAATGCGTTTTGTGGCAGAAATGCCTTCTGGAACATGTGAACTTTCATGTGCCTTAGTAACAAACTTGTATTCCATCCATAAATATGAATAAAATTGTCAAATGACTAGCCTAGTTGGTTTATCCATGGAAAGACGGGAACCTTCCCCTTAGCCATGTGTCACGTTCCTGACCTGTTTTCTGTTGTTTTGTATGTGTTTGATGGTCAGGGCGTGAGTTTTGGGTGGGCAGTCTATGTTTTCTGTTTCTATGTTGGTTTTGGGTTKCCTGGTATGGCTCTCAATTAGAGGCAGGTGTTTGACGTTTCCTCTGATTGAGAGTCATATTAAATGGGTAGGTTGTTCTCACTGTTTGTTTGTGGGTGATTGTCTCCTGTGTCAGTGTCTGTATGTTACGCCACACGGGACTGTTTCCGGGTTTTGTTTGTTCGTTTTATGTAGTCTGTTTCCTGGTTCATGCGTTCTTCACGTTGTATGTAAGTTCGGGTCCAGGTCTGTCTACATTCGTTTATTTGTTTTGTAATTATTCAAGTGTTCGTCGTGTTCTTCAGTTTTGTTTATTAATCATTATGTATTCACAACCTGCTGCAGTTTTGGTCGAATCACTACTCCTCCTCTTCGTATGAAGAGGAGGAGGAAGCCCGTTACAGAATCACCCACCAAACCCAGATCAAGCAGCGGGTTAACGGACAGCGACGAAGCAGGATTTATGGTCTTGGGAGGAAATCATGGAAGGAAAAGGACCATGGGCTAAAGTTGAGGTGAATCGCCGCCCATGGGAACAGCTGGAGGCAGCTCGGAGAGCGGAGGAAACCGGAGAGAGGAACCGGCGTTACGAGGGGACGCGTCTAGCACGGAAGCCCGAAAAGCCCGCAAGTACAACCCAAAAATTTCTTGGGGGGGCTAAGAGGTAGTGGGTCTAGGGCAGGTAGGAGACCTGCGCCCACTTCCCAGGCTAACCGTGGAGAGCGGGAGTACGGGCAGACACCGTGTTACGCAGTAGAGCGCACGGTGTCTCCTGTACGTGTGCATAGCCCGGTATGGGTTATTCCACCCTCCCGCACTGGTAGGGCTAGATTGAGCATTGAGCCAAGTGCCATGAAGCCGGCTCTACATATCTGGCCACCAGTACGTCTCCTTGGGCCGGCTTACATGGCACCAGCCTTACGCATGGTGTCCCCGGTTCGCCTACATAGCCCGGTGCGGGTTATTCCACCGCCCCGCACTGGTCAGGCAACGGGGAGCATACAACCAGGTAAGGTTGGGCAGGTTCAGTGCTCAAGGGAGCCAGTACGCCTACACGGTCCGGTATTTCGGCGGCTACCTCCCCGCCCCAGCCCAGTACCACCAGTGCCTACACCAGCACCAGGCATCCGGTGCGTTTCCAGAGCCCTGTTCCTCCTTCACGCACTCTCCCTATGGTGCGTGTCTCCAGCCCAGTGCCTCCAGTTCCGGCACCACGCACTAAGCCACCTGTGTGTCTCCAGAGCCCTGTACGCACTGTTCTTCTCCCCGCACTCGCCCTGAGGTGCGTGCCCTCAGCCCGGTACCTCCAGTTCCGGTACCACGCACCAGGCCTATAGTGCGCTTCGAGAGGTCAGTGTGCCCTGTCCCTGCTCCCCGCACTAGCCTTGAAGTGCGTGCCGTCATCCCGGTACCTCCAGTTCCGGCACCACGCACCAGGCCTACTGTGCGCCTCAGCAGGCAGAGTCGGCCGTCTGCCCAACGCCTTCTGCACTGCCTGTCTGCCCAACGCCTTCTGCACTGCCTGTCTGCCCCAACGCCTTCTGCACGGTGTGTCTGCCAGCTCCGTCTGAGCCATCTATCTGCCCAGCTCCGTCTGAGCCATCTGTCTGCCCAGCTCCGTCTGAGCCATCTGTCTGGCCCAGCGCCGTCTGAGCCATCTGTCTGCCCAGCGCCGTCTGAGCCATCTGTCTGCCCAGCGCCGTCTGAGCCATCTGTCTGCCCAGCGCCGTCTGAGCCATCTGTCTGCCCAGCCGCGTCTGAGCCATCTGTCTGCCCAGCGCCGTCTGAGCCATCTGTCTGCCCAGCGCCGTCTGAGCCATCGTCTGCCCAGCGCCGTCTGGCACCGTCTGCCAGCGCCGTCTGAGCCATCCGTCTGCCAGCGCCTTCCTGAGCCATCCGTCTGCCCAGCGCCTTCTGAGCCATCCGTCTGCCCAGCGCCTTCTGAGCATTCCGTCTGTCCGAGCAATTAGAGCCGTCCGTCAGTCAGGAGCCGCTAGAGCCGTCCGTCAGTCAGGAGCTGCCAGAGCCGCCAGCCAGTCAGGAGGCTGCCAGAGCCGCCAGCCAGTCAGGAGCTGCCAGAGCCGCCAGCCAGTCAGGAGCTGCCAGAGCCGCCAGCAGTCAGGAGCTGCAGAGCCACCAGCCAGTCATGAGCTGCCCTACAGTCATGAGCTGCCCTACAGTCATGAGCTGCCCTACAGTCATGAGCTGCCCCAGTCATGAGCTGCCCTACAGTCATGAGCTGCCACTCATAGAGCTGCCACTCAGTCATAGCTGCCACTCAGTCCGGGATGCTGCCACAGTCCGGAGCTGCCACCCAGTCCGGAGCTGCCACCCAGTCCGGAGCTGCCACCCAGTCCCGGAGCTGCCACCCAGTCCGGAGCTGCCATTGATACAGAGTTGTCCTCTGTCCTAAGCTACCCTCTGTCCGGAGCTACCTCTCTGTCCGGAGCTACCTCTCTGTCCGGAGCTACCTCTCTGTCCTGAGCTACCTCTCTGTCCTGAGCTGTCTCCTCTATGTAGGAGGGGCCTTAGTGAAGGTTCCTGGACCATGGTCGGGGGCGAGGGTCGCCACTCAAAGGACGCTAAGAGGGGGACAAAACAATGGTGGATGTGTGTCCTCGTCCACCGCCGGCAGCCGCCACCGCGGACAGATGCCCACATACCCTCCCCTTGATGTTTTAGGGGTGGCGCCCGGAGTTCGCACCTTGAGGGGGGGGTTCTGTCACGTTCCTGACCTGTTTTCTGTTGTTTTGTATGTGTTTGATGGTCAGGGCGTGAGTTTTGGGTGGGCAGTCTATGTTTTCTGTTTCTATGTTGGTTTTGGGTTGCCTGGTATGGCTCTCAATTAGAGGCAGGTGTTTGACGTTTCCTCTGATTGAGAGTCATATTAAGGTAGGTTGTTCTCACTGTTTGTTTGTGGGTGATTGTCTCCTGTCTCAGTGTCTGTATGTTACGCCACACGGGACTGTTCCGGGTTTTGTTTGTTCGTTCGTTTTATGTAGTCTGTTTCCTGGTTCATGCGTTCTTCACGTTGTATGTAAGTTCGKGTCCAGGTCTGTCTACATTCGTTTATTTGTTTTGTAATTATTCAAGTGTTCGTCGTGTTCTTCAGTTTTGTTTATTAAATCATTATGTATTCACAACCCGCTGCAGTTTGGTCGAATCACTACTCCTCCTCTTCGTATGAAGAGGAGGAGGAAGCCCGTTACACCATGATTGAAAGAGATAATGCAGGTATCAGGTAAAAAGAGAAAATAGGCTCTAATTACATTGTACCTGCCTCTGTAATTACCATGCAAATTAATACATATGTATTAGGAACACTTATTCAGTGGTGTAAAGTACTTAAGAAGTATTTTTAATTATTTTTACTTATTAAGTAGTTTTTGGGGTATCTGTATTCTACTTTACTATTTATATTTTTGACAACTTTTACTTCACTACATTCCGAAAGAAAATAATCTACTTTTTACTCCATACGTTTTACCTGACACACAAAAGTACTTGTTACATTTTGAATACTTAGCAGGACAAAATGGTCCAATTCACGCACTTATCAAGACAACACATGGTAATCTCTTCTGCCTCTGATCTAGCGGATTCACTTATGTCTTAGTGTTGGAGCGTGCCCCTGGCTATCCATAAATTTTAAAATTTGAATTGATTCATACTTTTACTTTTGATACTTAAGTATATTTAGAACCAAATACTTTTAGACTTTTACTCAAGTAGTATTTTACTGGGTGACTTTTTCTTTTACTTGAGTTACTTTCTATTAAGGTATCTATACTTTTACTCAAGTATGACAATTGGGTACTTTTCCAGCCACTGCACATATTTTAAGGTAGAACCCATTGTTATACTATCAAAAGTAGTTGCCATAACTTACACAATAGCGATTTAAAATTGGCCTTACTAAAGGGAGGAAACATATTGGGCCTGTGCTCACATCCGCTCACACTCACACCGCCACAATAAAGAAGCCCCTGGCTCTATTACTATACTTTTGGTTATGAGATGCGCAAATGACTTATTCATACGTTTTCATGAAAAATGGATGAGTTGAGAACATGTGCAAGACATTATATCATAACATGTACATGTAACGACCAAGATGTAATCACAACAATAGTCTATGTTGGTGTTTCTCTTCCCGTATCTAGATGTAAAGCCATAGAAGCAAACGCAGATGTTATGGCCCTGCACTCTCCTGTTCTCCCTGGCCTGACCTTAGCCATTCACTGTCACCAGACCTGTGAATTCCTGTGTGATAGTAGAGATAGCTACCGGTATAAAAATAATACCCAGTTAGATAGCCATGTACAGGGGGACAGGTGGAGTAGGCACTAAAAGGTTGACACGTCAGATAGTTTCAATGACATGCCTTTCTTGGTGCCTGTAGCAGGCAATGATTAGTGTCACACTGGGATGTCAGGACACTCAACCTACACCTGTGTGTGTGTGTGTGGGTGTGTGTGTGTGTGTGTGTATGTGTGTGTGTGTGTGTGTGTGTTTGTTTTTGTGTAATAACTACTGTTATCATCCCAGGTTCATTAAGGACCTGGCTGAGTTTACCACTTACAGGTAGTGAATTACAATGGTTTTATTTACGGGTGTAGAGTTTTGATCTGCATTGGCTGTGTTTGTGGTCGATGTAACATTGAATCAATGTCCAAGTGTAACCCGACAAACATGAACCGGTCAATGTGAACTATCATTGACACTCCCTCACTCTGTTTTGACATCTCCTCCACATCTCTTCAATGCTAGTGTGCATTCTTGCAGTAACTCGGAGTGATTCAATTGTTTTGCCTGTGTTTTCTCTCTCCCTTCACCAGATCGATGACCCTTTCTGTAACAGACCTGCCTATGTTTCGCGAAAGGAAATCATTTTAGCTCTCGTGTTTTTGCCAAATAAGCAATTTATTTGTCTCTCTCTGTGTTGGGCCCTTGGATAGATGTTTGGAAAGCTCAGGTACAGCCAATGTATTTCTATGCCTAACCTTTTGACCATGTTGAGTAGGTAAGTGATAGCTCCGAACTACAATGTCTTGAGGGCCACAGGTTTTGTACTGAACCTAGAACACAGCCATATCGAAGAGGAACTGCAGAAAGATTGTTCTGAAATCTGAAGCTGCAGTATAACAGTGGATACAACCCTCGCTCTGACCCTCAAGCTGCTCGAAGCACACTTGAACTGGATATGTACGGGCAAAAGCTGATCTGCCTCAAAAAAGGACATTTACTTCTTAGAAAAACACACAAAGCGTCTAAAAGCAACCCGAGACAGGAATATTAAATTGCTCAGATAAGTTGCATACAGCAAAATCCAAATGAAGCTCTCTTGCACCGAATTATCTTCTTGTACGCATGTGAAGTGGTGACCACCCATTGAAGCTCTGATAGTACAACATTGATGAGAAACTCTGCCACGCTTGGGACTATGCCAAACTGTAAGGTTTTCAAATGCATTTAGGAGAACTACGGCATAAGCTTATTCTTATGATAAGACCTCCGTGAAAAAAGGCCTAGATACAGGATGACCACATCCCTACGTGTACTCGTAAAGCTCTTTGACAAGAAGCCAAAGTAATTATTTTTGTCTCCTGTTGCGAGGATACGTTTAGGCTGCTTTTAAGATTGTGTGTGTGTGGTGTGTAATGTCAAAGCGATACACATGAATACTGTAACACACCGACGACAGCAGCAGGTTGACAAGACTTTTTGATTATGGGAGGCGTTTATGGAACCAAACTAAAATAATGAGAACAAGATGGCGGACATTGAGCCCAGGTGCACCATAAGTACAGTATTTCCACATAGGGAAGTCAGAGCTGCTTTCTCTTATTCCCCTGACTATGGAAAGGGTCTGTAAAGGCTCATTGCGTCATGGTTGGCGGCACTTGCATCACTGATCTGCAACACAGTGAGGTAAGGGATGTGAGTGACAGAGTTTAAAGAGGACCTTAAACACCTCGCAGAAGTAGGGCCATTAGCTGCATATTGAAAAGGCAAATAATAAAACAGTCAGCTTGACGTGTCTTCAGCCAACAGCAAGTTATTCTCTGTGTGATTTGTAGGGATAAGTAACAGCCATCACCTTTCAGGAACACTCACAGTGGTACAAACCAGACCTCGCTATACTCCTCCACACGTTCCTTTACGATGTGAAGTAACTGTAGTAAATGGAAAAAGGCAAATTTGCGGGGGTTAGATTCTTCACACACCGACTAAAGATTTATACACCAATTTCACCATCAAAGTCAGTTTATGGTTGCCTTTAATCTATGTAATTTCTGTTTACATGGCTGCTAATTTGCCCTAATCAATTTCATGTCAAGTCATTAGGGTGGAAGGTGAAGGAAAAGAATAAGCTTGGTCACGCTATGTATATGTTTACCGTGAGACTGTCACATCAAATATAACCAGAAGTGCTCCAACGGTTTACATCACGTCACTTTGTTGTATGGCTCAGGAGGCCAACAATAAACACAATCAATGGAGCTCCCTCTCTCTCTGTGCCTCAGGATAGGCGAGAAAGGCCCTCAGCAGTCCTTTGAGTGTATGTCTATGTACTTGTCACGCACTGAAGTCACTATTAGCTCGTACAAATAAATGAGAACTCATTTCCATGAAGGGGAGCGAAAGCACCAGCACATGGTGTGCGACCTTTCTGACCCAGGGTTTGGCCAGCTTGCCGACTGTGGTGGTTCTGTTTGTTGATCCTAATTTTCTAACAGTTTACAGAACTGGGGACTGGTTATGCAGTGTCGTTTCCCCGTTTTCACAGATGGGCAGACAGCGGGCACGGCTAGCGCACATTCTCTGCTCGTTCAACCGTGTCTCAGTGACAGCTACCCGGCGCTCTGTACTGAGTGAAGCCCATGTGTAGTTAGCAAGGAAAATAGCTGACAAAAGGTTGAAATGTGGATTCCAACTCTAATATGTTCTTTAGGAGTAATCACCCTGGGTTATTGTAATAAGTCTGTTATAATGATCTTATCTCTACTTTGTTGAAAAGGAAGACAGCTATCCGTTAATAATATATTCGATGACACGTTACAACTCCCATTCTATTCCCATGTGAAGTCAATTTCAAGATCCTTTTTAGTTGAAGTAATATAGCAGTAGGCAACATATGGTTGTGTGGATTTGTGAATATTGATGATGCAGTAGAAGCAAATGCAGGTGAGTTGTATTAATAAGTATTAAAACATTTCCAATAAGTTATTAAAACATTTCCAAACAGATCCTTTCCATTCACCGTATACTTCCTCTTGACTTTGTTGGACTTCCTTTTCAAGGATATGGTTAGAAGCCAGAAAACTTGATGTAAATCGGGTTTCAGAGGGAAATAAGATGATTGAGAGGAAAATACTGTATTAGAAATGCAGCCAGAGACTGAGTGTGGTTTTGTGGACAATGTTTTGTCTTTTTTTTCTGCTGAAGGCTTTGGCATGCCAAACCTCAGGTTGTGGGAAGGCAGAAAAATATAGCATTAGCAGTATTATGATAAATAAAAACTAATAGAGGATTTCATGAAGTCGGCCAAAAACAGAATTTGGCTGTGTCTGTTACCATTACAAACACATGTCTCCATGTAGGAAACGGTCTTCTCCTATGTGTAAAGGTGGTGTTGTGGTGCCCTTAAAGGAAATATAAATGGTGAACTGAAACAACTTTTTCTTGAAGACATTGTTGTCATGGAATATGACTCACCATAATGGAACATGGCAGCCATTTTGTTTTCACTAACAACAGACTGGGATCATGCTTTGGGGAAGAGGATTGAGGCATGTCAGAGATAGTTAGATCAGGTGGATGCTGAAATGGAGTACTAAGGATGTCAACGTTATGAAAAAAAGGAACAGTTGATACGTTAACTGCAACAAGAGGTAATCTCAAAACTTTTTTTTACCCTCTTTTTCTCCCCAATTTCGATCTTGTCTCATTTCTGCAACTCCCCAACGGGCTCAGGTCGAGTCATACATCCACCGAAACATGACCCACCAAAACCATGCTTCTTAACACCCACCCGTCCCACCAATGTGTCATAGGAAACACCGTTCAACTGACGACCAAGGTCAGCCTGCAGGCGTCCAGTCCGCCACAAGGAGTCGCTAGAAATAAATCCCCCCTGGCCAAACCATCCCCTAACCCGGACGACGCTGGGCCAATTGTGCTCCACTCTATGGGATTTCCGATCACGGCTGGTTGTGATACAGCCCGGGATCGAACAACCCTAGCACTGTAATGCAGTGCCTTAGACCGCTGCACCACTCGGGAGGCTCTCCTTGTTTGTTTTGAAATAGTAAGAGAAGTTGTTGTGCTGAAACTGAGTTATAGCCTGTCGGGCCACAGGTAATGTCTCCCAATATACAATGATCATCAAAGGGTTGAAAGGTCGTCACTACTGAGTTTGTCTGTGTATCACTTCCAAGCTTGAGTTGGGTTTAAAACCACAAAGTTGTCTTTGATGTGGAATTTACATTCTACTTCTCCTGGAATGTAGAAAATGCTACTGAATGTCCATGGTTCGTGCAGCAAGGGGACAGTATTGAGAAGATTGAAGATAATGTCGAAGCTCACTCGGTGCCAAGTTTGTTGGTCTTGTCTGTTAAAATAACATACTTGCACACATAGTTACCAACTATATGAACCAAGACTATTTTGTGAACCCATCACAAGCTGCCGAAACGATGATATTTGAGGAAATGTGTGATTTACTGATCAAGGTCCATATCTTACTTAAAAATAATTATTTCTCCAACCACACAACGCGACACTTATCATACTTCTTTCTAATGATGCAATGGGTTCCAGAGATACTATTTTGTGCCAGAGATATTATTGCCCAAATTGAATATGTATGCATCCGGACCCTCCAAACTGATAATGAACAGCGGATGTGCGCAAAATGAAAACTTGTATATCATCTATTGCTTGTCTATCACAGCACACCACATTGAGCATGTCATATTCTGTTGGACACTCGCCAACCTTTCAGCATTACATCCAACTCCTGCTGCTCTTAACATGCTAGCTCACTTTTTCTTCCTGCCCTGCCACTGTGAGGGAGAGTGGGAGAGGTCTCGTGCTAAGCACCTTCATATGCTGTGCGCCCGTTGCCAAGAAAGCTCTCAACACAAGGAGAATAGCCTGGAGCGATGAGCTCCTCTGGACCAGGGTCCGGGTTCGTCTATCACTGCCACTTTTGTCGGGTGATGCACCTTCCCCCGTTAGTACTGAAGAAGAGGATGATGGGTGAAGGCACAGAGCCACACCTGGGGGTGTGACAGAGAGGCTCCATAGAGGTCTCCGTAGGACATGTACTGCGCTCAGCAGGCGGGCGAGACGGGCAGGTGGATCAACAGACTCAGAGAGTAAGCTGACCCTCTCCTTGGCAATGCATCGTAGGGGACATCACAGGAGATGATAAATTTGTCGTCCTTTTACCCCCGTCCTTCCCGCCAAAGCGATATGTTTTTGATTACAGTAATAAAGTACTCTTGAGGGGATTACAACACTAAATAGCTATAAATCCAGGTCAGAACAAACTGTCAGCGGTGTCTAAAAGGGTCTTAATGGCCGACTTAATCTCTACGCCAGGGGTAGGCAACACTGGTCATGGAGTACCGCAGGCACTTAATGTTTTTGATTGAACCGACCTGGAATACCAGGTGTGTTGAATTTAGGCAATCACTGAACTGATCAATTAGCTCAGTTGGTCAGGTGGGAACCGGCTCGGACACATACATTGGATTCTACTTTGTTGGCTGATCACCAAAACGACCTTTGACCTTTGTATTGAGAACATGGTCATGATAAGGGATTGGAAAGCGGCAAAATTCAAATATGTGGCAAACAAAAAGGAAAGCCTTCCTCATCTCAGATTCCAGGTCTTGCATTATGAATCCACATTCATTAGTGGGAAATTGGCATGCTTGGTTAGTATTGTGCAAGTTGAACATCTATCTGTACAAATTACTTAAGAATACAAGTGGAAGGTTAAGCATACTGTTGACAGAATGAGGTGAAAAGCTAAGAATTGTGCAAAACTGTTTTAAATCATATCTGCATGTTATTTTTCAGCGTTCATTGAAGGTGTACAGTATTTAAAACTCTCTCCGGTGGTTATTTGGATTTCTGACAGTTGGTTATGTTTGAGCATCAGGTCCAACCATTATCCCAGTTTAACCTTATGGATGTGATATCACGTCTTCCATGCTGTGCTCACTGGCATTTCCTTAGAGACTTCATAGAGAATAACTCTTCATGCCACACATAACTAGTGATTGCCACATGCAGAAGAACAATGTTGAGTCATTGATGTCTGCACTCAAACATGAATATCTAAAGAGCTAAAATAAACCTTTCAGGTACATTTTTAAAAGTTTATGCCGGGGGCGGTGGGTTCAAGGTTGACTTATGGAATTGTTTTAAGATGGTCATATTACGGACCACTTGGTTATTTGATTTAGAGTTGTAGGACTCCTTTAGGTATCAAAATATTAACGACAATTATTTGATCAAATATAAAATTTGACCTTTACTACTATAGCCCAAGAAACATATTGAATAACACATTCGTTAATGGCAAAAAATACATAATATATAATAAGAAATAAGGTTTTGAAGTGTTTGTCCTATATCTAGGAGATATAAGAAAGCTCAGGAAATATATACTGTTTATATATATTTTTACAGATATTTTTACAGATATTTAACAACAACTACCTTAATACTTTTTTAGACCAGCGCAGGTTACCTGCAGATGAGTCCCGTGACACTTGTCTCCCCTTTCCATAAAGGGGCCATAATAGTCGGTCAAACCATTCGGACGCTACAGACGTTTTCGTAAGATTACTGATTTCCGGGATGTCTCATGGTCTGACAAATACCGCTCAAGCTCTGCCAGCTTTCACTGCAGCGCAACACCAGCAGATGCAGTGGAAAAACAGATATCTCTAGCATAAATTGACGGATTTTGATGGGGATTTAAAACTTTTATTTTTACTACATTGGTGCGGCAATCGACTACAGGCGCATCTAATAGATCTAAGGTACATCTAATAGATCTGTAAAAGAGCAGTTATAGATCTAGGGCACCAGTGTGCTAATCGTGGCACTATGAGACCTGAGATGAAAGCGTTAATTCACTTTATTTATACTCCAGTAGTGTAAAATTGGCCAACGGACCCATGGGAGAAAAGGTTAAGGGCAAACAGATAAAGAGTAAAAAGGAGGATGGGGCTGACGAAAGCAGCACCAATATATAAAAGGCTAGCCAAGGGCCACAGCCCTAATAATAACCCTGACAACAAGATTACCAGCTGTGCGGGTGTGAGAGAGAAAGGGAACAGCCGGGCCAGGTGTGTGTGTGTGCTAATTTAATCAAGTGTGAAATATAACCACAGGTACGCCAAGAGTAGGTCAGGCTGAGCAATGGAGGGACTCTATTTCTATAATAATACAAATAGATTGCTACATCTAATTCATTCTGAATTCTAATTCTATGATTGGGATTCAAATCCATTCAATATACAGTAGTTCACAGTTAGAATGCCTTTCCTTGCCACACTTGGCTGATTCCCCAGATGCAAACACATCAAAGGAGAGAAGAGTGACTGACAGTAAGTATAGTGGCAATTATTAGAGGATTAGAGACCTATAAGTATTTGGTACTGTAATTACTCAATTACAGTACCAAATAATTATAGGTCTCTAATCCTGTAATAATGTATAATTTAATCCTGTAATAATAATAATTTATTATGGTAAAGGATCTCTCTCGATCTTGTAGCCAAGAGTGGAGATGTGGGATTTGGATAAGATGGAGGAGTGGAGGATGCACTGTAGGCCGATGAAAGGACGAGGACATTTCAGATGGAGGAGAGGAACTGGTTAAACAGAAAAGAGATTGAGATCAAAATCAAAGATTTCCAACTGGATTGGACACAGCGGGAGAAGAGAAGGAGTAGGTCTGATCAGGGAGGACGGACAGATGAGACGAAAGACAAGGAGAAGATGTGGCTGTCTGCAGCGGAGCGAATGTGAGAGGAGGAGGTGTGGAAGCGACAGATGAGAGAGGGGTTGAGAAAGGAGTCTGCAGGAATTCAGACAGGGATGGAGGAGAGAGAAAGCAAAGTGAGCAAGAAAGAAGGAAAATTCGAAGCATAAAAGAGGGAGGTGGCAGAACTCGTGAAATAGCTGGACACACACAGGAAGTGTTTGGAGGATGGAGAGAAATCCATTGAGGAAGAAAGGAGGAAAAAACTGGAGAACCTCGATAAGGCGATGGAGAGAGAGAACGGAAAGAGAGGGAGGAGATGAGGAAGGAGACAGTGAGGGGGATTCGAGTGAGGGCAGAAGTGAGAAGAGATATGAACCTGGACACAAGTGAGACAGACATGACCTATTTTCACCTGGAGGGCAGGAATGGAGTGAGGATGAAGAAATAGCATGCCAGAGGAGAGGGAGAGGGATGGAGAGGGGGAAGATGGAGGAAAGAGTGAGAGAGGAGAATAGGGGGAATGGAGAGATGGAGGAAAAGAGGCTGAGGGGAGAGGTGGGCAGTGGTGATACAGTGCAGGAGAAAGAGAAGAAGACCAGTAAAGACAGTAACTCTGCCCCCGAGGTCTCCATCATGCTGTCCAGTGTTGAGATGGAAAGCAAGGGAAAGAAAGGAAGTGTGTTCACGAGGTGGTTCTCCAAGAAGTAGGAAGAGAAACAAAAGGACAGCAGTGATCAGAATAAAAAAATTAAAAAAGATGTATTATATGAAAAAAATATTATTCCATGCATCATTTTGATTTCATTAAGTTCAATTTACTAAAATAATCCTGTATACAGTGGCAAGAAAAAGTATATAAATACCTGGATTTAAAATGTGATCTAATCTTCATCGAGGTCACAACAATAGACAAACAAAGTCTGCTTAAACTAATAACACACAAACAATTATACGTTTTCATGTCTTTATTGAAAACACTGTGAAAAAGTATGTGAACCCTTGGATTTAATAACTGGTTGACCCTCCTTCGGCAGCAATAACAGTCAGGAGGAATTTTGGACCATTCCTCTTTACAAAACTGTTTCAGTTCATCAATATTCTTGGGATGTCTGGTGTGAACGGCTCTCTCGAGGTCATGCCACAGCATCTCAATCGGGTTGAGGTCAGGACTCTGACTGGGCCACTCCAGAAGGCGTATTTTCTTCTGTTGAAGCCATTCTGTTGTTGATTTACTTCTGTGTTTTGGGTCGTTGTCCTGTTGCATCACCCAACTTCTGTTGAGCTTCAATTGGTGGACAGATAGCCTTACATTCTCCTGCAAAATGTCTTGATAAACTTGGGAATTCATTTTTTCCGTCGATAATAGCAAGCTGTCCAGTCCCCGAGGCAGCAAAGCAGCCCCAAACCATGATACTTTACAGTGGGGATGAGGTTTTGATGTTGGTGTGCTGTGCCTTTTTTCTCCACACATAGTGTCATGTGTTCCTTCCTTCCAAACAACTAAAATATAGTTTCATCTGTCCACTGAATATTTTGCCAGTATCTCTGTGGAACATCCAGGTGCTCTTTGGTGAACTTCCAACGTGCAGCAATGTTTTTTTTGGCGAGCAGTGACTTCTTCCGTGGTGTCCTCCCATGAACACCATTCTTGTTTAGTGTTCTACGTATTGTAGACTCGTCAACAGAGATGTTAGCATGTTCCAGAGATTTCTTTAAGTCTTTAGCTGACACTCTAGGATTCTTCTTAACCTCATTCAGCATTCTGCGCTGTGCTCTTGCAGTTATCTTTGCAGGACGTCCACTCCTAGGGAGAGTAGCAACAGTGCTGAACTTTCTCCATTTATAGACAATTTTTCTTACCGTGGACTGATGAACTTCAAGGCTTTTAGAGATACTTTTGTAACCCTTTCCAGCTTTATGCAAGTCAACAATTCTTAATCTTGGGTCTTCTGACATCTCTTTCGCTTGAGGTATGGTTCACATCAGGCAATGCTTCTTGTGAATAACAATCTCAAATTTTGTGAGTGTTTTTTATAGGGCAGGGCAGCTCTAACCAACATCTTCAATCTCGTCTCATTGATTGGACTCCAGGTTTGCTGACTCCTGACTCCAATGTGCTTTTGGAGAAGTCATTAGCCTAGGGGTTCACATACTTTTTCCAACCTACAATGTGAATGTTTAAATTATGTATTCAATATAGACCAGAAAAATACGATCATTTTTGTGTTATTAATTTAAGCACACTATGTTTGTCTATTGTTGGGACTTAGATGAAGATCAGATCAAATTTGATGACCAATTTATGCAGAAATCCAGGTAATTCCAAGGGGTTCACATACTTTTTCTTGCCAATGTATGGGTAATTTCTCTACTATAAACGGTTGTGGGTACTGCGGGTCCTTTTCTTCTGACGTCAACCCCCCCGTCGCTAACAAACGAACAGCATCGCTACTCAGGAGTTTGTTACATTGGCAGAGTATGTCTGTTTTGTGTCTGGTTGAGAGAATGCAAACAGGATTTTCCTACAAACCGGTAGTGTGTTTGTTTCTGTAAACGCCAGCAGATTAAGGAAACATAGAGACTAAGCTCATAGGAGTTTATTCTCAGTAGAAGAGCTTGGGTGTGTGGGTGTGTGTGTGCACCGTGTTTGTGCGTGTATATGTGTGTGTACATGTTGAGGAGGGGCCAAATGAGCCTTAATAAGCCTTATTTCTGTTGTCGGCCACTCTGCTCTTTCTCCTAATCGACAACGGGGCTGGAGGATGGCAGTTGGTGACTCAAAGACGTGAGGATGTGAACTGTAGCCCGAGCTGCATGCCACTTCACAAACTCTCTCTACTCACCCTTTAAATAGAGGAATTGATGACGCTGAAGACTTTACCGATTTATGTTGACATACAGGTAACTGCCAAAATAAAGGAAACACTATTTATTGAAAGCAGGTGCTTCCACACAGGTGTGGTTCCTGGTTTAATTATGCATTCAAACATCCTATGCTCAGAGTTAAGTATAAAATGTTCAGTTGCCAATCATTTTTGCTACCATGGCTAGATGAAGATCTCAACGTCTTTGAAAGAGGGGTGTCAATGGGGTATAGGGGGTTTAAATGGTGTGTGTGTGTGTGTCAGTCACATGATTTGAACCAAATTAAAAACTTATGGGAGATTCTGCAGCGGCACCTGAGACAGCATTTTCCACCCCCATCAACAAACACCAAATTATGCAATTTCTCATGGAAGAATGGTGTCTCATCCCTCCATTAGAGTTCCAGACACTTGTAGAATCTATGCCATGGCACATTGAAGCTGTTCTGGCGGCTCGTGGTGGCCCAACGCCCTATTAAGACACTTTATGTTGGTGTTTCCTTTATTTTGGCACTTACCTGTACATTTAATATACCCTAAATTACATTTTGAAATACTGTAATAATTGATGTATTATTATAGGTACCGATCATACTGTATCTGTGTTGAGGTGTTGATGGCAACGTTTTTGCCAGAGGATCACATGGAAGGCTTTCTAAGACTGCATTAGCATTGTGGCTAACACCCTCTTGTGATATCACCACAGATTTCCTGTCACCATCGACAACTAGATAAACACCCCAATGAAATCCAACTTCTGCCTGGAAACACTGAACTGTGATCCAGGCGATCTTTGGTGTAGTAAGTATATACCACTTCAGTGGCTATGCTACAGTATCATCCAGCTTTATCACAAAGTGAGGTTTATAGAGAAATCTTTTATGTCAAAGTACAGTATCTGCAGTGCAATGTACTGTTCTGTGTAAGCTCAACGATAGCTCGTTCAGCAGCCACTAGATTGTGTGTGCGTGTGCGCCTGTGTACATGCCTCACTATAGATAGGCTAAGTGTGTGTGAGCATGTGTGTGTGTGTGCCTTCGTGCACGTGGCACGTGTGTGAGAGTGTGTGTTTAGATGTTTGTGTGCGAGTGTGTGTGTGTTGGATAAGAGAAATCGAATGAAGAAGGGACAGACCAGAGATGGTTCACCCATACTGTTGAAAAGTCCCCTGGTGTCACAGAGGTCTGGTGTGATTAGACACACCGCCTTGCATCTCAAACGTGAATTCCTTTGTGGACGAACCGCTCGATTAATTGTGAGTGTGGCACATCTGCTGTATAGGTGTTGCATGAGTCCTGGGGCTAGGTCCTTTTTCATTTTGGCACCGGCCCTTTCTCTTACACCCTCTATTTTTAACCCCTTGACAGCTGCATATAGCAGTAGACCGGCACGTGGAACCATTTCCAAACAGGGTGGAAGTTGGAACAACCGGATGGAAGGCCCATCCGATGTAACCCCGACTCACATGCAAAATGATTCTCAAATATCGATAGAGTCTGGCTTTAATGCCTTATATGGATGACACCCATGGGATTGTTCACCTCGCTCATTGGTTATTGCAGAACTCACAGCCGATAATGTACTGAGTAACTGTACTGAGTAAGACGGGCGTCCTCCACAAAGTCAATGACCAATTTATACCAATTAATCTGGGACTTTATGATAACAGACTTCTTCCTCGGGTATCATTGTTGAAATCCAGGATATTTGATGTCTTCATTTATCTGTAATTATGCAACCGCTTTCGCAGCTGCAGTATATTATAGTCGATTCGTTGGATACGCTCCGAGCCGAGGCCATCGGACTGTGCCATGGGTCCACCTGGGTAATGGCGTGTTTGGGTTGGCGTCACTCTGCACACAACTGTCTTTTTGACGTCTCTAACATGAGAAGTCCTGAAAACTAGCCATTCGCGCTATTGACTAGGCGTGATCGATGAAAAGGAATTCTACGAGAGGTTTTCTTTCTAATTGCGATGGGTTTGCCGTAGCATTGCCAGGATGGAGTGTGTTTGTATATACTGTAATCAGGTATGAAGAACCCGATTGGTCTGAGAACCCGACACAAGGTCCCTCGAGCGACTTAATATGTGTGACCTCAATATCGTAGTTCAGACCAACTGCTGCTTCATTTCAGTATTGTATTTTTTTGTCCCCTCTTAAACACACATACCTGAGCCATTTATGGATGAAAGCTGCCAAAAGTGTTTCAAGCGTATTATTGCCGTGTCTCTCCTCAATGTCTAGCGTGCGGGTAGAAAGATGGCATCTGCTGTGAAATGATATTTCAGGCCCAGTTAATGAATGGAGTCATTGTGTGCGCACCGCTAACCTGTGATCTGTGGAGTGTCACCGAAGTGCTACTCATGTTGTTATCTGAAAACTGGCAGAAATGGGTTCCAGACTTGTGCACCCCCCCCTTCCAACAAAAGGTGATTTGTGAACATGTGTGATTTTAAGGGGGGTATGTTTTATGGATGTTTGGTAGTTTGGACATCTTTCAGAAAAATAGGTCAGCCTGCCAGTGCTGAAAAGAGGTCCAAATGACACCACAGTGTTTTGGTTAGACTTGGAAATGGATGATAATTTGGTGAGGAAACTAAAGGTTTCCTTTGCCTTTAAGTGATTTATAAACAGCCTTCGAGATCCCATGTCTACGGCGAGTGAACGAACATGCCTGGATGAAGCCTAATCAATCATTGTCTTCATTTACACTCTGAAATCAGCTTTCAGCGAGGAATWCACTTCAGTAACCATTCTCTCAGCGTTGGCAGTTGAACTGAGGCAGAAACAATCTCATCCATTTTCACCCCTGTACTCACATTTGGTCCTCTCAACAGTGAGCACACAAGCACTATTGAAAGAGCCTTGGAACGTATTACCAAACACAATCATTGGGTTATGGATGGTCCCCCTTTGAGCTCAGATCCAGACATAATTATTCGGAGAAATTAGGTTCCATTTTYTCCTTGGTAATGTATTCCTGTGTTTGGTATGTGTGCAGAGTAGCTAATTTCAGTCGTTTTGTGTAAAAGCATGTGCAAGTGGATGCACCCAGTGGACTTTATGTACAATATGCAGATGCTCTGAGGACAGCTGTGCCTTGAGGGCAGAAATATGTACTGGCTGTATGTGTGTTTATGTGTACAAGTTAGTATTTGTGTATATAACTAAGCAGGTTTGTTTGTGTGAATGTACACACAGCCATCAGTAGCACTTTATCCATAAAGTAACACCACTAGCTCAGCTGTACAGCTTCATGACTTTCTCCCATTCTCCCATCGCCTCGTAGCTGCCGTTATCACCATCCTCTCTGATTAAGCCTTTCACTAGGGCATGCTAGTTAAGGGAGACCTATAYCAGCCACACCAGCCCTTTATGGCCATAAGGACCTAGCTCCCAGTCAGCCAATTGAAAGGAATGTGCAGGCAGATAGAGGGGTTCACCGGGTCATCTTGCAGGGGCTCGGCAACCACTTGAAACCTGTAGGGTTCACTTTATGCGGCAACACATGTAAAGAATGTCGCGGAGAGCGCCTGATAAAGGATGGTTGACTGTAGAAGACTCTCTGTTTGGTTTGTCGTTAAAACCTATGTGAAGGAATGCCTCTCTGGTGTCTGCTCTGACAACATACACCCAGAATACATTCCTCTCTATGTGTGAAGAGTGATTTATAAAAAAAAAAAATTCACCTCCTTGATTCAATTTCTCTGTGTTGTGACGTTAGGTGTATCCCCGAAAATGGATGATTGCTGTGGATTTCATTTGTAGAACAACAAGTGGGATGATCATATTTGAGTTGTTAGAGAGCTTGATACTCAAGCTTGACAATAAACTAGGTTTGAGGGCAGTTCTACAATCTACGTCGGAAGATTCAGATTTAAGGCTGAGGACTTTGAATAATCATATTTTGCGGTTAGCTATTTTAATTTCAGGTAGTTTCCATGTAAAAGGACCCATAAGCACCAACATGTGAAGTTCATACAGTAGGAGCATGTCAAATTGGGTGTCAAATGAAAGCTAAGTCTACATATTTTGTTGAAATTAAGGCATATATACATTTTCCAACAACTTTCCATCCAAACAAATTGAGAATAAGCAAAGACTTTGATTTCTGGTCAAGCAGCTGGAAAAGGGGTCTTTGTSACGTTCCTGACCTTATTTTCCTTTGTGTAGCTTTGTTTAGTTGGTCAGGACGTGAGCTGGGTGGRCAGTCTATGTTATTTGTTTCTTGTTTAGGTTCATTGTTAATTAGCCTTATATGGTTCTCAATCAGGGRCAGGTGTTTGACGTTTCCTCTGATTGAGAACCATATTAAGGTAGGCTGTTCACACCGTTTGTTTGTGGGTGATTGTCTTCCGTGTCAGTGTATGTACCACACGGGACTGTTTCGTTTGTCTAGTCTGTTCCTGTTCGTGCGTTCTTCGTGTTCTGTAAGTTCTCATGTTCAGGTCGGTCTACGTCGTTTGTTGTTTTGTATAGTTTGTCAGTGTTCTTCGTGTTCGTCTTAATTTAATAAATCATTATGTCTTCACAATACGCTGCATATTGGTCCGATCCTTGCTCCTCCTCAGACGAGGAGGAGAACAACCGTTACAGTCTTTGAAAACATCTACCAGAAAAAGTCTTGAAAGGTATTAAAAATGCATCAAAACCCAATAAYGTTGAAGTAAAGACCCCTACTAACTAATATCAACACTAATATATAGTTTCTAATATCAACTCTTAYTAAGTTTTGGAAAAATGTTTCTGCCTTCTGTAAGTTAAAGAAATATTGCCTTGTGCCTTGAAATTCCATTACCAAAAAAAAMCCACATACACTATATGGCCAAAAGTATGTAGACATATACTTGTCGAACATCTCATTCCAAAATCATGGCCATTAAAATAGAACTAGTCCCMCCGTTGCTGCTATAACAGCCTCCACTCTTCTGAGAAGGCTTTCCACTAGATGTTGGAATCAAGGTAAAGGGTGGCTACTTTGAAGAATCTAAAATCTAAAATATATTTGCGTAACACTTTTTTGGTTACTACATGATTCCATATGTGTTATTTCATAGTTTTGATGTCTTCACTATCATTCTACAATGTAGAAAATAGTAAAAAATAAAGAAAAACCCTTGAACGAGTAGGTGTGTCCAAACTTCTGACTTGTACTGTACATGTCAAATAAAATCAAAAGTTATTGGTCCCATACACGTGTTTAGAAGATGTTATTGCGGGTGTAGCGAAATGCTTGTGTTTCTAGCTCCAACAGTGCAGTAGTATCTAACAGGTAATATCTATCTATTTCACAACAATACACACAATACACACAAATCTAAGTAAAGGAATGGAATTAAGAATATATAAATATATGGAGCAATGTATGGACATAAAAATGTGTGTCCATGTGCATGAGTGTGTGTTCTAATGACTCATCCTCATGGCCAGCTGACGCAGAGAGGAAGTGGAATAGGCCGGACATTGAATCTCTGGGCTTCATGCTCATTTGTCACATGCTTCGTAAACATTAGTGTAGACTAAGAGTGAAATGTTTACTTACGAGCCATTCCCAAAAATGCAAAGAGAAAAATAGAAMAATTATAGAAAAGTTATAACACAAAGAATAAATACACAATAATTTGGCTATATACACGGGGTAAGTAACGAGTCGATGTGCAGGTGTATGAGGTAATTGAGATAGATATGTACATATAGGTAGGAATGAAGTGACTAGGCAACAGGATAGATAATAAACGACTGATAATGGATCAGCTATTCCGGATGACTGTGTGATCTTTAAACAGGTCGCAGGGCCTTTAAACAGGCAGCAGGGCCAAACGGATTACCAGGATGTGTACTCCGAGCATGCGGCTGACCAACTAGCAGGTGTCTTCACTGACATTTTCAACCTCTCCCTAAATGAATCTGTAATATCAACATGTTTCAAGCAGACCACCATAGTCCCTGTGCCCAAGAACAGCAAGGTAACATGCCTAAATGACTACCGACCCGTAGCACTCACATCTGTAGCCATGAAGTGCTTTGAAAGGCTGGTCATGGCTCATAGCAACACCATTATCCCAGAAACCCTAGACCCACTCCAATTTGCATACCACCCCAACAGATCCACAGATGATGCAATCTCTATTGCACCACACTGCCATTTCCCTCCTGATCACCACATGTTCTGAGTACATGTCCTGGTAATCCATCTGGCCCTGCGGCCTTATGAATGTTAAACTGTTTAAAGGTCTTACAGTTGTCCGGAACAGCTGGTGTTCTCCTGCATGGTTTGTTGTTGCTTGCCTCGAAGAGAACATAGAAGGCATTTAGCTAGTCTGGTAGGCTCGCGTCACCAGGCAGCTCACAGCTGGTGATGTGGTAAACTCCTCAATGTTATCAGATGAATCCCGGAACATTTTCAAGTCTGTGCTAGCGAAACAGTCCTGTAGCTTAGCATCTTATCCTGTAGCTTAGCATCTCACCTTAGCTTCATTGGACCACTACCGTATTGAGTGTGTCTTTGGTACTTTCTGTTTGAGTTTTTGCTATAAGTATAAGCAGGACTCAGTAGGATAGAGTTATCAGATTTTCCAAATGGAGGGCGAGGGAGAGCTTTGTCTTTCTGTTTGTGGAGAAAAGGTGATCTAGAGATTTTTCGGCTCTAGTTGCACAGGGGCCATGCTGGTAGAAATGAGGTCAGATAGGTTTCAGTTTCCCTGCATTAAAATCACTGTCCACTAGGAGCGCCGCTGGTATACTGGTAAAAATGAGGACAGACTGATGTGCATTTTCTTCTTTGCTTATGGCCCTATACAGCTCATTGAGTGCAGTCTTAACCTTTCACGAGTATCAATCCCGGATCCGGGAGCACCCCCCACCCCCCACACACTGATTAGCATAGCTAGCATAGCTTCAGAAGTAGATAGTAGCATCTAAATATCATTAAATCACAAGTCCAAGACACCAGATGAACGAATACAGATCTTGTGAATAAAGCCACCATTTCAGATTTTTAAAATGTTTTACAGGGAAGACAAAATATGTAAATCTATTAGCTAAACACGTTAGCAAAATACACCACTATTCTAACTCCATCAGTTTCTTACTCCTTCAGGTGCTATCACCAATTCGGCTCAACTAAGATATTGATATCCACTAACCAAGAAAAACTCTTCAGATGACAGTCTGATAACATATTCATGGTATAGGATAGTTTTTGTGAAAAAAAGTGCATATTTCAGGTAGAAATCACAGTTTACAATTGCACCCACCATCACAAATCGACTAGAATTACTTAGATAGAGCAACGTGTATGACCCATTTATCTCATCATAAAACATTTCAATAAAAATAGACAAGGCATAGCAATGGAAAGATCCCAGTCTTGGTGATTTCAGACGCATATTTATGATTTTCTAAGCGTTTTTTCAGCGAAACACAATAAATCGATAAGTGTAGGAATACACATGACAACGTACCAGAGCATGGATTCCAGCCAACGAGCGCTAAAGCTAAATACCGCAAAATAGTATTTAGTTTTTCACTAAGCTTCTGCAGAATTCTTCGATGACACTCCTGTCACATCATTTTTAAATATACATATAAGTTTGTTCGAAAAGGTCATATTTAGCCATACAAAACGTGGATTACGACATAAATACTAGGAAATGAGCCTCAATCTGTTGACGTCATTATCAGAGTGATCTAAGTTTATTGAAGCTAATATATACTTGATAAAAAATACAGGGTTGAAGCAATCGACAGACAATTAGTTTTAATGCAACCGCGGTGTTACATTTTTTAAAATTATCTTACTTTTCATACAGGGTTGGCCAAGTGAAGTATACCAAACAAATGGCGAAATATGGCGTTTAAAATATTTCGACAGAAACACGGGTTTATAGTATTACGATATTGCTTACTTTGAGCTGTTCTTCATTCAGATCTTTGGGCAGTATCTTTTCTTGTTTATAACGTCTTTTGGGATAGATGTCCTCTGCTCTCTTCGAATGTCCACCACCACGACCGACTCCTAAAACGTGTCCACTTTAGAGCACAACAAAGAATTCTCAAAATCGCACTAAAGGATATAAATTTGATATAAAAACGGTCAAATTAACTCATTATGGAATTTTAACAACTAATAAGACTGAAAAACTGATCGGGAGAAATATTGGCTGGGTTAGAAAAGCGATTTGGAACGAGGCGGTCCGATGGCCTTTCACGCTTGAGGCGCACGTTGAGAAGCGAAGGTCTCTGTACATTTTTGTCATTTATAATGGCTGTGAACAGTCCCCATCGACTTCATTGAAACGTGGATGACGTACAGACACCCAGAGGAAGACGTAGGAGTGTCGGTTTCTTCATAGCATTCCTGTGGCCCTTATAAACAGACCCCAGCATAGAGGTAAAAATTTCTGAAATCTGAACCCTGTCATGAAAAGTGCTGTAGAAATTGTTCTGGTACCACTCAGAGACAAATTCCAACTTCTATAGAAACTAGAAGGTGTTTTCTATCCAATAATAACAAATATATGCATGTTGTACGATCAAGAATTTTAGCACGAGGCAGGTTTAATTTGGAGACACAAATATGCTAATCGCGGAAACGCACTCCTATAGTTGCAGAAGTTTAATGCCAGCATCGGTTTTTGTAAATAGTATGTTTTGCAGTTTCATGATTTATCCTCAGAGCGAGCAAAACCTCGAGACTTCTTAACCATTGAGCTCAACACAGCTGTTTGTTACAAAGAGACACACACTCCCTAACTTACCCGAAGCTGCCGTTCAGTCTTGATGATACATAGAAAAACCAGCTGGATGTATATTATCCACGTCCTTGTTCAGCCACGACTCTGAGAAACATAGGACATTACAGTTCTTCAGGTCCCGTTGATAGGAGAGTCTCGAACAGAGTTCGTCCAGTTTGTTCTCTAGTGMTTGTACATTCGCCAATAGAACGGAGGGTAGAGGTGGTTTATTTACTCGCCRATGTAGTCTCGTCAGGGAGCSCGCTCGTTTTCCTCTCTTGCGCCGTCTCTTTCTCTTTTGAGTCCCGGGGATTAGGGCCTGGTCCGGAATGAGCAGTACGTCCAGAGCTGCCTACTCGTTGAAGTAGAAGTCTCCATCCATAATCGAGGTTATTGACCACTGTTCTGATCACTGTTCTCTACCGTTCTCTACCGCACCTGCTGTCTCTAACTCTGAATGATTGGCTATGGAAAGCCAACTGACATTTACTCCTGAGGTGCTGACCTGTTGCACCTTCTACAACCACTGTGATTATTATTATTATTTGACCCTTTCTGGTCATATATAAATGTTTGAACATCTTGGCCATGTACTGTTATGGTTCCTCTCTAGGTTTCTTCCTAGGCTCCTGCCTAGTCCAGACGAACTAGGGAGTTTTTCCTAGCCACCGTGCTTCTACACCTGCATTGCTTGCTGTTTGGGGTTTTAGGCTGAGTTTCTGTAGAGCACTTTGTGACATCGGCCGATGTAAAAAGGGGTTTATAAATACATTTGATTGAATTTGATTGATGTCCAGAATCTGTTTTTGGTCATAGGAAATTATGGCGGAAATATGATGTACAAAAAAAGTGTTTAAAATGTGCTTTAAAAAAACACAAAATAGCAGAATTGGTGAGGCAGCTATCCTCTATAGGATAGGCAGCTAGATGGCAGCTAGAGGCAGCTAGATGGCAGCTATCCTCTATAGCGCCATCTTATAATATCATGATATGCATGTCTGGCATCACCGATGGCAACCCAGCAGCTATTAAACAGCCTCCCAGTTCATCTTAACCACACTAGCCCAAATAAAAGTCAGGAGATACAGTGTGTATTTCTCATACACACAACAATGATAAATCCATTACTCTGTTTAAAAGGAGAAAAATATAATACGGTACTCATATCAACCTTTTATAATTCACCAGCTCAATGCATAGTTGAATGGAATYACAACAGACCATTTAACCCTTTAATGCATTTATATGCGCTCAACGGTTAGTAGCCCCAATTTGTTCGCACCTTCATGTTAACCCCGTAGAGAACAATCTTATAACCAGCAGGAAACGGATTGCAGCAAACCTTTCTTGTGGAATTGGAGACATCGGTCCCTCAACAGTACAAATTGGGTCCAATCCTGATGTGGCGCGTCTGAGGACTGACTGTGACTGTTTATGATTAAACACTGGTTTCTCATGAGATTACAGATTAGACAGGAGGGGGTGGTGTCTGTGTCTGTGTGTGTGTCTGTGTGTGTGTTCCATTTCAGCTCCTGATGTAATGGTCCAGACGAACTTTCTTTATCTCGGCTGCAGTGTCTGGACTGAGAAATGGTTACAAGCACCGCAACACTGCTGGAGTCATCATCAGGCCGGTAATTCAAACCTGCCGTTTTGAGGGCCCTTCATTCATCAGCGCACAGGCACGCGACTGGAAGGGGGTCAGAGGTCGGCGAGGGGGGGGGGGGTCTGATAGTGGCCCACAGAGCACACAGACAATCCTTTAAGTTTGAATCATGGTCGACTTGAGAGATACTTAACCCCAAGAGCACCTGGACTCCCCTGGCTGGGTCTCAGATAGCAGCGTTAACATGATTACTACTCGCTAATGTCCCGTTTTGTCTGAGTCACTAAGTCTGCAAACAGAATAGCTCAGGACGCCATTATGTAAATGGTGGGTATCTAATCTAAAGTTAAATACGCTGTGCATTGTGGGACAGATCAAAGGAGCGTGTGTAGTCCAGCTATGGTGCACTATCCCAGGGGGTAGATTGGTCTTAAAGAGGGCTGATAGCTGCTGCCCCTATGGGGCGGGGATAGGGGGTTATCAATCAAGGCTGTGTGTTATGTGCACTGAGGTGCTGGTGAAGTTGATCAAAGCTAGCAGAGAGCAATGGTCAAAAATCAGCAAGAAGATGACGGAACTCTCATGAGGTGAGGACTAATAATTTGTCTTGTCATCTGTGTTATAATTAAGTGATAATGCCCGAGAAGCCAAACACCGGCTTCGAGGGCATTATCACCTTTATACAACGGGTTACCAACATATTCAAATAATGATTGATATATTTTCATTAAAAAACAAATTTGTAGTAATTTATTCAAACAATTTCATCCTTCCACAAGATATAGTCCTGACACRAATCTAGGGTTGCTATAGACGTTCAGTCTTTTTGTTCTGTATCTATGAACGCGACCCAGTCGTTCGTTCTAAATGTTCCATTGCCATACTGGCTGGCAACGTTCTTATCCCTTGCTTGCTAGCTAGCCAACTACGGCTAACTTACAGTCAGGTCAAAAAATGCCGCCAGAAAAACAGCTAAGTAGCTGTATTTGCATTTGTTTAAGCTGTTTTCTAGTGACATTTATTTGGATACAACCATAACAATAAGCTAATGAGGTGCGATTTCGCCTGGCGTAGAAAATGTGCTCACTCGTCAGGACACTGTTGTTCAGAGGAGCTAGCCAACAACACAGCTACACAATCACTTCAAACTGAAGCTGGAAAGATTTATTTTTCAACATTTATTTTTTTATAAACTCAGGACCCTGTCTTTCAAAGATCATTTGTAAAAATCCAAATAACTTCACAGATCTGCATTGTAAAGGGTTTAAACACTGTTTCCCATGCTTGATCAATGAACCATAAACAATTAATGAACATGCACCTGTGGAACGGTTTTTAAGACACTAACAGCTTACAGACGGTAGGCAATTAAGGTCACAGTAATGAAAACTTAGGACACTAAAGAGGCCTTTCTACTGACTGTGAAAAATACCAAAAGAAAGATGCCCAGGGATCCTGCTCATCTGCGTGAACGTGCCTTAGGCATGCAGCAAGGAGGCAAGAGGACTGCAGATGTGGCCGGGGCAATAAATTGCAATGTCTGTACTGTCAGACGCTTAAGACAGCGCTACAGGGAGACTGGACGGACAGCTGATCATCCTCGCAGTGGCAGACCACGATTAACAACATCTGCACAGGGTCCATACATCCAAACATCACACCTGCGGGACAGGTACAGGATGACAACAACAACTGCCCGAGTTACACCAGGAACGCACAATCCCTCCATCAGTGCTCAGATTGTCCGCAATAGGCTGAGAGTGGCTGGACTGAGGGCTTGTAGGCCTGTTGTAAGGCAGGTCCTCACCAGACATCACCGGCAACAACATCGCTTAAAGGCACAAACCCATCGTTGCTGGACCAGACAGGACTGACAAAAAGTGCTCTTCAATGACAAGTCGCAGTTTTGTCTCACCAGGGGTGATAGTCGGATTCGCATTTATCGTCTAAGGAATGAGCGTTATAACGAGGCCTGTACTCTGGAGCAGGATTGATTTGGAGGAGGAGGGTACGTCATGGTCTGGGGCGGTGTGTCACAGCAATGCTGTGCGTTACAGGGAAGACATCCTCCTCCCTCATGTGGTACCCTTCCTGCAGGCTCATCCTGACATGACCCTCCAGCATGACAATGCTACCAGCCATACTGTTCGTTCTGTGCGTGATTTCCTGCAAGACAGGAATGTCAGTGTTCTGCCATGACCAGCGAAGAGCCCGGATCTCAATCCTATYGAGCACGTCTGGGACCTGTTGGATCGGAGGTTGAGGGCTAGGGCCATTCCCCCCAGAAATGGGAACTCGCAGGTGTCTTGGTGGAAGAGTGGGGTAACATCTCACAGCAAGAACTGGCAAAGCTGGGGCAGTCCATGAGGAGGAGATGCRCTGCAATACTTAATGCAGCTGGTGGCCACACCAGATACTGACTGTTACTTTTGATTTTGACCCCCCCCTTTGTTCAGAGACACATTATTCCATTTCTGTTAGTCACATGTCTGTGGAACTTGTTTAGTTTATGTCTCAGTTGATGAATCTTGTTATATTCATACAAATATTTACACATGTTAAGTTTGCTGAAAATAAATGCAGCTGACAKTGAGAGGATGTGTCTTTTTTTGCTGAGTTTATATCCATAAAAATKATGCCAGTTGATTCATGATTTCTACTGGCTGAAAAATGCTGCCTGCCCTTCTGTCTCGTCCCGACTCCCGACACGTTCTTTACTATGGGACAGCAGGAGAATGAATTTGAATATTGAAACAATGTTGCAAATCTCTGCTGTTGAAAACTAAATGTTAGTTTAAAATAAATGTGAGATCATGTCTAGATGCTTTTTGTTCTGGAGATCAAGTTTATAAATTGCTCGGCTGGGCTGATGAGACAATGGATTGCGCAGTCAGATGGAACAGAGTAAATAGGCATTTTAACGTCATAGTTTTAGCCAGTGGCAACTTGTCGAATTAGACACTGGCTGGAATGYGTTTTTAACCAATCAGCWTTCAGGATTAGACCCACCTGTTGTACAATTCTTGATAGAGGATTGTTTGCTAGAATTAACTCTGCATTCTTAAGTCTTTATATGATGTCTTGCGGTATCTTATTGAAAATCAGCAGTGATCCCAGCAAAAGGATGCTGGATAGATAGTGTTAAACCAATGTTGTTGAATCAGCTGAATAAATAGCCACATTTGACGATTAATCCAGATTAAAGCAGAARCCACAAAAAACGTCACAGTTTCTTCAGTCAATAATGTCAGTGGAGAGAACTCAACTGTCTCCAATCTCACAATGACCTGTTGATTCCAATTGTGTTTTACAGGACTTCGGTTTCAACCCCTATTCCTCAACCGGGTCCACCTACAGAATAAGAAACCGTAAAAGTTGAATTCCTATAAATCATCCTTATGCCATGTGCTCTCTCCTCTCCATGGTCTTTCTGGTAATGTCAGGGAAACCGTAGGAAGGCCGGGATTGGAGTGCAATGGATTGTTGTGCTGGGAATAGAGCTGRGATAAAAATGCAACATTCCGAGACAAGGACAAGGCTCTGATATATTGATTTATCGAAGCTGTGAAATATAGTCCAACAGGCGGGGAGCCAGACACAAGGGAAGAATTAATATCAGTCAACCCAACAGATAGTTGTTTGAGATATTTTACCTCCACACAGAAAGTACCCTAATGACGATGAACAGAAACATGTACCTCAATGTTACTGGTTAACATGGGGTTTGAAGCTATACAGCAACAAACATATAACTTGGGTACGATTCATCAAAAAACCAYGGGAAGGTATGTGGTGGAAGGAAGGCGCAGAGACTACAGAGAAATTTGCAAGTGAGAAAACACTAATCGCTCAAAGAGTTAGATTACTGGATTTTGGATGTATCCAAAAACAGTTGACATCATGTAAATAGATTGATTCGTCAGGGATAGGATAATCTGTATTGCTAATTCCACATGTTAAATGTTAAAACCTAGTTCTAGTTTTGATTGAAAGTTAATCAGAGAAAAATAAAAACTATAACCTTTTTAATTTCGCCACTGAGGGCCTCTATAGTTACACTGCCTGGCACATGACTGCCACCTGTTGGAGGCACAGTGAAACCACACCCTCAACCAAACACCAACAAAGGTAACTTCACATTGGCCACTCTACTTTAATTTACTAGGGTCTTTCACTGAACATATATCACTTGGCTATAACAATACAGTCACGTTCATATACTCATAGACAAACGTTGGCCTAGTTCCTAAAAACCCACTATGCTTTATGCATTTGTCAACTCTTGGTCTCTTTAAAAGGGGGGGCCAAAACTACAAAAACTGTTTAAGAGCAGTAAAATGGTCACTGGGCTCTGTGTTTGTGTGGGAAACTGTGTTTATGGCGGACCGGGCCCCTAAGAACTGTGACATGGCTGAGGGAGTGTGGGTCCAGACATGCTGTCTGGAGGAGGACCCGTCACTCATCACCCTGTCTTTCTGAGAGGGGAGGGAGGGGGAACAGGCCTCAGGGATGTCTTATGCTGCTATGGTCCTCTGGGGTAGTAGGGAGGGAAGAGGGCTATATCAGTCTGCTCATGGTCCTATGGGGTAGTAATAGGGAGGAGAGAGGTCTGTGTTCGTTGGGGAAAGCGCAGTGTATAGTGTGTTTGCCCTATGGTTCTCTGTCCATGGGGTGAGTTGAGAGGGGAGAGGGCTGAGTCTGCCTGGCCTGCTTATGGTCTTCTGTCATCTGGGGTAGTAGGGAGAGTAGAGGCCTGAGTCTGTCTGCCTATGGTATTCTGTCCTTTGGGGTGGAGAGGAAGGTTCTGTCCATTGGTGTTAGTAGGGAGGGGAACAGGCTCTTTCTGCCTGCCTATGGTCTTCTGTAGACTGGATAGAGAGTTTCCTCTGGGGCACGGGTAGAAGGGGAAGGCAAGGGCTGTCCCTGTTCCTGCTTATGGTCTTAGGACAGAACATAGAGGGTACACTGGGGCGGAGGTAGTGCAGAGAGGAATGGGTTGTGTCTGCCTGGTCCTTGTCCTGTAGGGTAGTGGGGAGGCGGAAGGTTGTCACTGAGCCTGCCTTGGATTTTCTGTCAACTGAATAGCAGTGGTCCACAGGGCCCTGCTCTTTACCCTAGTAGAAAACTGGAGACAAGCCAGATACAGTAACATTGTTCCACAAGTTACTCACACGTCAGAGCACAGGTTTGTTTGCTTGTGTGTGTGTGTGTGTGTGTGTGTGTGTGTGTTTGTGTGTGTGTGGGTGTGTGTGGGTGTGTGTGTGTGTGTGTGTGTGTGTGTGTGTGTGCGTGTGTCAAAACTCAATGGAAAGATATGTTGCACTTCAATTAATTCCACCTTCAAAACTGACCTTGGCTGAATCCTCAGATAAACACGCTAGGCTACATGCCAGTATAATGTACAGTATAATTCAGCTTTACAGTCCTTTGGCTGCTAACTGCAATCCATAAACAGTCAGTCATAAACATAAATGTATACTCCATTTAAACAGCATACCATCTGTTCTGACACTCTGATCCATAATTATAACAGTTTCATGAACATTTCAGTCAGCCCATTGTGGAAATTCCTTTTTCATATTGACCACTAGATGGCCCCAAAGTACATTGTATTTTAGACTACCCGCCAAAGGTGGAGATTGATGAGACAGTCACTATACTATAGTGCACAAAAATATAAACGCAACATGTAACAATTTCAAAGATTTTACTGAGTTACAGTTCACATAAGAAMATCTGTCAATTGCAATAAATTAATTAGGTCCTAATCTATGGATTTCACATGACYGGGAASACAGAAATGCATTTGTTGGTCACAGATACCTTTATAAAAAAAAGGTAGGGACCTCGATTAGAAAACCAGTCATYATTGTTGCCTCATGCAGCACAACATCAAATAAAATGTTATTGGTCACATACACATCTTCACCAGATGTAATTGCAGGTGTAGCAAAATGCTTATGTTCGTAGCTCCAACAGTGAAGTAATATCTAACAATTCACAACAATACATACAAATCTAAAAGTAAAAGAATGGAAATAAGAATTATATAAATATTAGGATGAGCAATGTCCGGAGTGTACATATATATACAGTTCAGGTTGGAAGTTTACATACACCTTAGCCAAATACATTTAAACTCAGTTTTTCACAATTACTGACATTTAATCCGAGTAAATAGTCCCTGTCTTAGGTCAATTAGGATCACCAATTTATTTTAAGAATGTGGAATGTCAGAATAATAGTAGAGAGAATGATTTATTTCAGCTTTTATTTTCAAGGCCTACCTTAAAACTCAGTGCTTCTTTGCTTAACATCATGGGAAAATCAAAAGCCAAGACCTCAGAAAATAATTGTAGCCCTCCAAGTCTGGTTCATCTGGGAGCAATTTCCAAATGCCTGAAGGTACCACGTTCATCTGTACAAACAATAGTACGCAAGTATGTAACCTGGGACCAGCAGCCTCATACCGCTCAGGAAGGAGACGCGTTCTGTCTCTTAGAGATGAACGTACTTTGGTGCAAAAAAGTGAATCAACCCCAGAACATCAGCAAAGGTCCTTGTGAAGATGCTGGAGGAAACAGGTACAAAAGTATCTCTATCCACAGTAAATGAGTCCAATATAAATTTAACCTGAAAGGCCACTCAGCAAGGAAGAAGCCACTGACTGCTCCAAAACCGCCATAAAAAAGCAAGACTACGGTTTGCAACTGCACATGGGGACAAAGATCATACTTTTTGGAGAAATGTTGTAGATGGGCTTAAGGACAACAAAGTCAACGTATTGGAACGGCCATCACAAAGCCCTGACCTCAATCCCATAGAACATTTGTGGGCAGAACTGAAAAAGTGTGTGCGACCAAGGAGGCCTACAAACCTTACTCAGTTACACCAGCTCTGTCAGGAGGAATGGGCCAAAATTCACCCAACTTATTTGTGAAGCTTGTGGAAGGCTACCCAAAACGTTTGACCCAAGTTAAACAATTTAAAGGCAATGCTACCAAATACTAATTGAGTGTACGTAAACTTCTGACCCACTGGGAATGTGATGAAATTATAC
>NC_036870.1:6432690-6443123 GCF_002910315.2 Salvelinus sp. IW2-2015
CACCGGGTGGCTGTACCAACTCTGATAACATATCCCGAGTGAGCCATGTTTCAGTGAAACAAAGATTGTTACAATCTCTGATGTCTCTCTGGAAGGCAACCCGTGCTCAAATTTTGTTCTACCTTGTTGTCAAGAGACAGGACATTGGCGAGTAGTATACTCGGGAGCGGTGAGCGATGTGCACGTCTACGGAGCCTGACCAGGAGGCCGCTCCGTCTGCCCTCTTCGGCGCCGTTGTTTTGGGCGGCTACAGGGATTAAATCCATTGTCCTGGGTGGTGGTCCAAACAAAGGATCCGCTTAGGGAAAGTCATATTCCTGGTCGTAATGTTGGTAAGTTGAAGTTGCTCTTATGTCCAATAGTTCTTCCCGGCTGTATGTAATAAGACTTAAGATGTCCTGCGGGTAACAATGTAAGAAATAATACATAAAAACAAAATACTGCATAGTTCCTAAGAACGCGAAGCGAGGCTTACTTACTTACTTACTTACTTTATTGCCCCATAGGAAATTTTGTTGCAGTGTTATGTACACATTTAAAGTGGCGTAAATACAAAACAAGATTGACAATCAACATTTCAATAACAGTCACGCACATAAAAAAAAAAAAATAATATAATAGTAAGAAATAAGAAATAAAACATTAAACATTAAAACAGACTAGCCTGCTGGGCCTTACGGGGTCATGGGAACATTCCCGAGCTATTAGGATTATAATGTGAGATCCCTATCCTAAACATCACTATGAATCAAATGTGTACGATAATACATGTTCTTCTCTCTGTCATCGGGTTCTGCTGCCTCGCATTTGCCCACTGGTGCTTCTCTATGAGCCTCATAGCCTGCGCCCAGAGGGGGAGTAATTCAAAGTCCAGGTACAGGGGGTGATTGGGTCTAAAATGATTTGTGAGGCCTTACGGAGGGCCCTGACCTAAAAATCTCATCCAGGCCTGTCTGTTTGGACTCCAAGTACCTTGCTTGCGGTGGTAATAATCCTTCTCAGCATGTTTCTCTGACTGACAGTGGCATTGCCAAACCAACAAACAATACAAAAAGTTAAAATACTCTCAAAAAGGATTTTGTAAAACAGAGTCAATATAGTACAGTCTAATTAAAAGAACCCAACTTCTTTAGAAAGTACAGTCTCTGTTGGCTCTTTTGTAGATCTGGTCTGTACATTTACTCCACTGAAGCCTACTGTCCAAAAAGACACCCAGATATTTATATTCCTCTACAATTTCTATGTTCTGACCTCTGATAGATGTTGTGCAGAGGTAGGTGTTGTACGCTTCCTGAAGTCTTATGCACATCTTCCTTGGTCTTGTTGGTATTTGAGGACCAGTGTGATTCTTCACACCACTCTACAAAGTCATCTAGGACCGGGCCATGATGTTCACCTCGCATCATGCAACAGGCTGATCAAGGCAGTGTCATCAGCGAACTTAACGAGGTGTCTGTCAGTATGGGAACTAGTACAACTATTAGTGTACAAGATGTACAGAAGTGGGGACAAAACACATCCCTGAGGAGAGCCTGTATTGGTGTTGCGATATACCGACACCATGGGACCTATTTTGACTCGCGTGAGCGTTGGCTCAGGGAATGTCCAAACAGCCACAAAACCAGCCCCCCATCTAAGGAAAAGTTCCCGAATGAGTCTCGTGCCAGAATGTAGGCTGGATTGTGTTGAAGGCAGAAGAAAGTCAAACAAACAGAAACCCTGACATGGGATTTGGTACTCTTTTAGATTTGTCTATAGACCATGTTAAGGAGGGTAAGAATGGCATCATCAACTCCTCTCTGCTGGTCTGATAGGCAAACTGAAATGGGTCGAGGAGCTTCCTGGGTGGACACTGAGAATATGACTTTTCACAATTTTCTCAGGCATTTCATTTACTAAGGATGTCAAAGCGACAGGCGATAGTCATTCAGCACCAGGATTCGATACTTTAGGAATTGGTATAATATAGATTTTTTCCACAATACTGGAACGTGTTGCTGGTTGAGTGAGGATTGGAAAATGTCTGTAAAACACCAGCCAGTTGTTCAGACAGCAGTGTTTTAACACATGCCCACTTATTTTTGTTGGGCCTGGGCTTTTGTATGCGTTACATCCCCTGTGAACAAACTTTAGAACATACAGACTGTTGAACAACAACTCTCTCAAACATTTGTAATGATGCTTCCATTTGTTACCTCCCGACACGAAGTTGTCTGATTCAAATCTTGAGAAGAAAACATTCAGTTCATAGCCATGTTCTGGCCCTCATATCCCCCAGGTCAGCACGACTGGTTTTTCCTTTCCCCTGCATCATGGGCGATTGCGCCTACCAGCCCATAGCGAAACTTTGCAATGTGGGTAGATTCACCCCTTGAGACCAGCCGCCCCCTTGTCCCGTTCCCCCCGCCACCTCTCCATGGGTTTCTTCATGCATCGCGCCGACAGAAACAAACATTCTCTGGTAAGAAGAAGGGTGGGGGTGTATGCCTTATGATTAATGAGTTGTGGTGTAATCATAACAACATACAGGAACTCAAGTCCTTTTGTTCACCTTACCTAGAATTCCTTACAATCAAATGCCGACCGCATTATCTACCAAGAGAACTCTATTTGATTATAATCACAGCTGTGTATATCCCCCCCCCCAAGCAGACAGCTCGATGGCCCTGAAAGAACTTCACTGGACTCTATCTAAACTGGAAAACATATATCCTGACGATGCATTTATTGTAGCTGGGGATTTTAACAAAGCTAATCTGAAAACACAGCATATCGAATGCGCGACTAGAGCTGGCAGCATTCTGAATCCTTGCTACTTTAACTTCCGTGACGCATACAAAGCCCCCGCCCTCCTTTCGGCAAATCTGCCTACGACTCCATTTTGTTGCTCCCTGCCTATAGACAGAAACTAAAACAGAAACTTACAAAAAGAAAACCAGCCCCGTCGAAGGCCAAAAAGATCATCAAGGACAACAACCACCCGAGCCACTGCCTGTTCACCCCGCTATCATCCAGAAGGCGAGGTCAGTACAGGTGCATCAAAGCGGGGGCCGAGAGACTGAAAAGAATCTTCTATCTCAAGGCCATAAGACTGTTAAATAACCATCACTAACCAGCCTCCACCCTGCCGTGAACTTAGTCACTGTCACTAGCCGGCTACCACCCTGTTACTCAACCCTGCACCTTAGAGGCTGCTGCCTTATGTACATAAACATGGAATCACTGGTCACTTTAATAACTTTGAAGCATGAGTACTACAGGGAATGTGTTGATAGAACTTCGGTAGCGTTTTCCTCAGATTTACTTTGTTAAATTCCCCAGCTACAATAAATGCAGCCTCAGGATATGTGGTTTGCAGTTTACTCAAAGTCCAATGTAGTTCCTTCACATAGAGTTGATCAGGCTGTTGATTGTGGCCTGTGGAATGTTGTCCCGCACCTCTTCAATGGCTGTGCGAAGTTGCTGAATATTGGTGGGAACTGGAACACGCTGCGGTACACATCGATCCAAAGTATCCCAAAGAGGCTCAATGAGTGACATGTCTGATGAGTATGCAGTCAATAGCAGAACTGGGACATTTTCAGCTACCAGGAATTGTGGACAGATCCTTGCGACATGGGGCCGTGCATTATCATGCTGAAACATGAGGTGATGGGGGCGGATGAATGGCACGACAATGGGCCTCGCCACGATATCTCTGTGCATTAGAATTGCCATCGATAAAATGCAATTGTGTTTGTAGTTTATGCCTGCCCATACCATAACCCCACTGCCACCATGGGGCATTCTGTTCACAACGTTGACATCAACACATGTTGGAGGCGGCTTATGGTAGAGAAATGGACATTCAATTCTCTGGCAAAAGCTCTGGTGGATATTCCTGCAGTCAGCATGCCAATTGCATGCTCCCTCAAAACTTGAAACATCTGTGGCATTGTGTTGTGTGACAAAACTGCACATTTTAGAGTGCAGGTGCACCTGTGTAATAATCATCCTGTAATCAGCTTCTTGACATGCAACACCTGTCAGGTGGATGCATTATCTTGGCAAAGTAAAAAATGCTCACTAACAGGGATGTAAACAAATTTGTGCACATAAATTGAGAGAAACAAGCTCTTTGTGCGTATGGAACATTTCTGGGATCTTTTATTTCAGCTCAAGAAACATGGGACCAACACTTTCCATGTTACGTTAATATTTTTGTCCAGTAATACATAAGCCACTAACCATCTAGCCATTATCAACATTCTAAAGAAACCTAATACNACCAACACTTTCCATGTTACGTTAATATTTTTGTCCAGTAATACATAAGCCACTAACCATCTAGCCATTATCAACATTCTAAAGAAACCTAATACTAAAGCGCTTATGCTACATGATGTCTCAAAATGGGTAACTATTTACATACAGTATGTTGCATAGAGAGAGCATCCGGGTAGGCTTTCATGTTAGAATGGGAAACCAATCCTGAAAACATCTGCATATAAAAAGCTTTTGTGTTTGATGTTTCTAAAGCTGTTGTGTGTGTGGGTGACGTCAAAATCTATTTGGCGGTGAAGCTTGGCGGGAGAGAAGCTATGGCCTTAAAGGGAAATGTCACCCTTGCTCTTTCACTGCATATGTCCATTAACTCTATCAGTCTCCAAACCCACCAAAAATCGGCTTTTGACTTTCACATGTCCAGCCCTTATATTCAGCCTCACAATTAAGTGTTTACCATTTTTCTTTTCAGGACAACCATGTACAACACAAAATWATTTGACATAAACAGTCGCATTGATGAGTTTTATTGACAGATATAAATGGATTTATATGAATGCTGTAAGCACATAAATAGTTTGCTCAGTGGGAAATGAATATCCARCTAGTCAGTGAGAACTGTGTGGAGTTTGACGTTTGTGACGGCAACTATGTGAGTTTATTACAGACACTATATCATTGGATTTCCTATGATCTTCTATGTAGATTAGAATAACCCCTTATTTTCTAACGACTCTTATGTAGCTTGTGAGCGTCATAGAGCAAAACATGTGTGTGTTCGGGAGAGTCTCAGCTTTTCATAAATAGGTTTTAAAAGTTTGTAGCTTAAACCATTCGGACTGTACAGACGATTTTTAACAAAAGACCTGGCCAGGGGCCCTTCGCCATCCACTCTTGTCTCACAAACACCGCTCTTGCTCAGCACCCGTTGATCACACAGACTAATGGTTGGCACCAACGAGGGAGAGTAGATTAAGATGTGTGAATGTCAGAAATAATAGTTAGAGAGAATGATTTATTTCAGCTTTATTTAATTCATCACATTCCAGTGGGTCAGCAGTTTACGTACACTCAATTAGTATTTGTAGCATTGCTTTAAATTGTTTAACTTGGGTCCAAACGTTTTGGGTAGCCTTCGCACAAGCTTCCGAATAGTTGGGTGATTTTGGCCATTCCTTCCTGACAAGAGCTGGTGTAACTGAGTAAGGTTTGTAGGCCATCCTTGGTACGCACACACTTTTTCAGTTCGCCACAATGTTCTATGGGATTGAAGGTCAGGGCGCTTTGTGATGGCCGTTCAATACGTTGACTTGTTGTCTTAAGGCCATTTTGCACAACATTCTCCAAAAAGTATGATCTTTGCCCCATGTGCAGTTGCAAACCGTAGTCATGGCTATTTTTATGGCGGTTTTGGAGCAGTCAGTGGCTTCTTCCTTGCTGAGTGGCCTTTCAGGTAAATTTATATTGGACTCAATTTTTACTGTGGATAGAGATACTTTTGTACCTGTTTCTCCAGCATCTTCACAAGGACCTTTGCTGATGTTCTGGGATTGATTTGCACTTTTAGCACCAGAGTACGTTCATCATCTGGAGACAGAACGCGTCTTCCTTCCTGAGCGGTATGAAGGCTGCGTGGTCCCACGGTGTACATATTGCGTACTATTGTTTGTAACAGATGAACTGGTACCTTCAGGCATTTGGAAATTGCTCCCAGGATGAACCAGACTTGTGGAGGTCTACATTTATTATTCTGAGGTCTTGGCTTTTGATTCCCGTGATGTCAAGCAAAGAGACACTGAGTTTGAAGGTAGGCCTTGAAAATACATAAACAGGTACACCTCCAATTGACTCAAATTGATGTCAATTAGCCTATCAGAAACTTCAAAAGCCATGACATAATTTTCTGGAATTTTCCAAGCTGTTTAAAGGCACTGTCACGCCCTGGCTAATAGAGAGGGTTTTTATTCTCTATTTGGTTAGGCCAGGGTGTGACTTGGGTGGGCAGTCTATGTTCTTTTTTCTAGGTATTGGTTTTCTAATGTGTTTGGCGCTGGTGTGGTTCCCAATCAGAGGCAGCTGTCTATCTTGTCTCTGATTGGGAGCCATATTTAGGTAGCCTGTTTTCCATTTTGTGTTGTGGGTGATTCATTTATGCTTTAGTGTGTGGTGGCACCTGACGGAGCCTGTTTTTCGGTTGTCACTTTGTTGTTTTGCTTTGTAGTGTTCAGTTTACATTAAAATGACGAACATTTTCTGGATTTTCGGCAGTGTTCAAATATTGTTCTCCCACTGTAATTGAGTACCTGTCAAATGTTTGGACACCTACTATTTAAGGATTTTTCTTTATTTTCTACTTGTAGAATAATAGTGAAGACATCAAAACTATGAACAAAAAACAAGATGGCGCCGAGCAGTGGATGGTCGCCTCGCTTCGCGTTCTTAGGAAACTATGCAGTATTTGTTTTTATATGTATTATTTCTTACATTGTTACCCCAGGACATCTTAAGTCTTATACATACAGCCGGGAAGAACTATTGGAATATAAGAGCAACTCACACTTACCAACAAATTACGACCAGGAATAATGACTTTCCCTAAGCGGATCCTTTGTTGGAACCACCACCCAGGACAATGGATTTAATCCCTGTAGCCGGCCCGCAGAGAAGAGGCAGACGGAGCGGCCTCCTGGTCAGGCTCCGTAGACGTGCACATCGCTCACCGCTCCCGAGTATACTACTCGCCAATGTCCTGTCTCTTGACACAAGGTAGACAAATTTGAGCACGGGTTGCCTTCCAGAGAGACATCAGAGATTGTAACAATCTTTGTTTCACTGAAACAATGGCTCACTCGGGATTTTTATCCAGAGTTGGTACAGCCACCCGGTTTCTCTTCATGCATCGCGCCGACAGAAACAAACATTCTCTGGTAAAGTAAAAAAGGGGGGGGTGTATGCCTTATGATTAAGATTGTGGTGTAATCATAACAACATACAGGAACTCAAGTCCTTTTGTTCACCTTACCTAGAATTCCTTTACAATATGTGTATTATAATCACAGCCTGTGTATATCCCCCCCAAGCAGACACTCGATGGCCCTGAAAGAACTTCACTGGACCTATCTAAACAAATTTGTGCACATAAATTGAGAGAAACAAGCTTTTTGTGCGTATGGAACATTTCTGGGATCTTTTATTTCAGCCATGAAACATGGGAACCAAACTTTCCATGTTACGTTAATATTTTTTGTCCAGTAATACATAAGCCACTTAACCATCTAGCCATTATCAACATTTAAAGAAACCTAATATAAAGCGTTATGCTACATGATGTCTCAAAATGGGTAACTATTTATATACAGTAGTTGCCATAGAGAGAGCATCCGGGTAGGCTTTCATGTTAGAATGGGAAACCAATCCTGAAAACATCTGCATATAAAAGCTTTTGTGTTTGGATGTTTCTAAAGCTGTTGTGTGTGTGGTTGACGCAAAATCTATTTGGCGGTGAAGCTTGGCGGGAGAGAAGCTATGGCCTTAAAGGGAAATGTCACCCTTGCTCTTTCACTGCATATGTCCATTAATCTATCAGTTCTCCAAACCCACCAAAAATCGGCTTTTGACTTTCACATGTCCAGCCCTTATATTCAGCCTCACAATTAAGTGTTTACCATTTTTCTTTTCAGGACAACCATGTAAACAACAAAATTATTTGACATAACAGTCCGCATTGATGAGTTTTATTGACAGATATAAATGGATTTATATGAATGCTGTAAGCACATAAAATAGTTTGCTCAGTGGGAAATGAATATCCAGCCTAGTCAGTGAGAACTGTGTGGAGTTTGACGTTTTGTGAGGGCAACTATGTGAGTTTATTACAGACACTATATCATTGGGATTTCCTATGATCTTCTATGTAGATTAGAATAATCCCTTACTTTCTAAACGACTCTTATATGTGTAACTGCAGTTAGATTTTACAGGGTTATGTCGTTGTTTTGTTGTTTGAATTGTTTACGTGTCTGCTGTGCGGGGAAATGATAAGAGAAGCGGAAATACTAGCTAATAAACTGTTTGTAACGGGATCCTTATTGTAGCAAACAAACACTTTTGGAGGGAAGGCAATCCCGCGCTGTGTTTAGCTAAGTTTTCAATGTCATCGGTGTAAGTTCAATAAAGTTTGAAAGCGTAATACGTTAGGATGGTAACGTATAATAATAAGGATGAAGCGTGAATTCATGCCAGGAATATAAGTGTGAAGCTTGATTTCCTCCTTCTGTAATAGCAGCCAATTAAGGTATTTTTCCTTTATATTCCATGTGTTTAATCTAATACTGCTATAGCGCCAAGCTAAACCTGTTTTTTGTCATGTAAGCACTTCTAGAGTTATACGCAAGCTAATAAGTCACTTCGTAAGAAAGGTTGTAAGAGTGTGCTTACTGTATTTTTCATTTACTTTAATAAGTTCCTCACGGAAAGGTGATAAATTCCCTGACTAAATATCTAACAGAATAAGCCGCCAGTTAAAATCAATGGAAGCGGTTGTGCTCTTGTGGTTACTGGAAGGGAGCTACATTAATGTAGCTTTGTGAGCGTCATAAGCAAAACATGTGTGTGTTCGGGAGAGTCTCAGCTTTTCATAAATAGGTTTTAAAGTTTGTAGCTTAAACCATTCGGACTTACAGACGATTTTTAACAAAGACCTGGCCAGGGCCTTCGCCATCCACTCTTGTCTCCAAACACCGCTCTTGCTCAGCACCGTTGATCACACAGACTAATGGTTGGCACCAACGATGGAGAAGAAATAGACCAATCAAAAGGATATAGCTCAAACACACTACGTTTAAAAGGGTTACTTGCCGGCGTGCGGTGGGTTTTAATCTTTTAAAATAACATATAATCTGTGTCAGAAAAATCTTGAATTTTCTCACTACACGAAGTACAAGCGTTCTGCATCTCACCGGCAGAAAGGGCCATCTACTTTTCCTGGTTTAAGTAAACCACAATATCCAGAATTCATATTGATTCATAACGCAGTATCGCCCTGTCAAGGTGGATCCAGTTGAGAATCGTTGTCAACAGGTAGCTAATGTTACTTTAGTCATGTTGTGGTGCTCAGTCCTGGATGTGCAATACAAGCAGCATAGGTTGCTGGGGTGACGTTAACATTTAATGGTTACTTTACTAAGAAGTCGGCAGAGGTAACGTAATTAACTTAGCTAGAACAAACTACATTTGTTTATCTAAAATCTAGCTAGCTTTCATAATGCCGCAGGTTAAGCCATTAACAAAGGCAAATCAATGTAATTAGCCAGCAGCCTATCGGCAATGTGATTTGTAACTTTGCAGCTAAGTTAGGTTAACGTTAGCTACAGCCACTGGACTGTATCAAACTGTTAGCTAGCTAACTAAATCCGCAGAGGGTACGTGACTGGCCTAAGTTATGTGTTCTGTTTACAGAGTCCGATCCCATCAACTCTTGTAACGACTCTGCCGCACGAGCATGCTTTTGCGGCACAGTCGATAGCGCGCCAGACCTCGGCTAGAAGGTCGAGGGTTTCGAGACCTGCTCCCGCCTGTTTCATTACATTGGTGTCAGAAAGTGATCGGACCTTGCATCCACGACAGTGCGTGTGCTTGGCCGGTGAGCGCGTTCCTGTAAGACGTAGAGTCGCAAGCTAGCGCAGGTGGCGCTCTTTGAAAGGAGAGTAGTGTAATGACCCTGGGTTTATAAGCGCGGAAATCGACTCTGCCGCACGAGCATGCTTTTGCGGCGGCACAGTCGATAGCGCGCCGGACCTCGGGCTAGAAAGTCGAGGGTTCGAGACCTGTTCCTGCTGTTTCATTACAATCTGCAGCGGCATCAAAGCTTACCAACAGGAACTAGTGTAAGTCAAAATCTTTCCATGACTCCATGACGAGCAAAAAAATATACTGGAACTAGTCATAAACACTGTCTGTGTCTTTTTGTCATATTTGTTGTGTTTATAAGTAGGGAACAACTTCTACTGTAGTCGTATACGTAGTATGGAGCTTAGTTGATTGTTATCGCGAAGCTTAAAGTTTAAATTGGAGAAATGAAGAGTTCTTAGTAAGGAGGGGAATGGTGGGGGTGACTACCTGGTGTCTGTTGGGGTGGGTATTGTGTGTGAAGGTTAGTATGCATGATCTAT
>NC_036870.1:6443148-6461813 GCF_002910315.2 Salvelinus sp. IW2-2015
GATGGAGAAGAATAGACCATCAAAGAGGATATAGCTCAAACACACTACGTTTAAAGGGGTTACTTGCCGGCGTTGCGGTGGGTTAATCTTTTAAAATTACATATAATCTGTGTCAGAAAAATCTTGAATTTTCTCACTACACGAAAGTACAGCGCTTCTGCATCTCACCGGCAGAAAAGGGCCATCTACTTTTCCTGGTTGTAAGTAAACCACATAATCCAGAATTCATATTGATTTCATAACGTAGTATCGCCCCTGTCAAGGTGGATCCAGTTGAGAATCGTTGTCAACAGGTAGCTAATGTTACTTTAGTCATGTTGTGGTGCTCAGTACCTGGATGTGCAAAGTACAAGCAGCATAGGTTGCTGGGGTGACGTTAACATTTAATGGTTACTTTACTAAGAAGTCGGCAGAGGTACCGTAATTAATTTAGCTAGCTAACAAACTACATTTGTTTATCTAAATCTAGCTATGAAGAGTTATTAGTAAGGAGGGGATGGTGGGGGTGACTACCTGGTGTCTGTTGGGGTGGGTATTGTGTGTGAATGTTAGTATGCATGATTTATTGACACGAGGGCTATGGGTAGATATACTAGGTACCTTGTTTGAGTGTGTATTGAGTTGTCAAAGTAGTAAAAATGTTGTCTAATCACTGATTAGTGTGTGTCCTACAGACTATCCTGCTGCCGATGACCTTGACACCAGCTTCAGTAGTACAGATCCTGTAGACCTATTGGATGAAAGCTTTCGGCCGAGAACAAGCTCAAGCTTAACATCATCTGACTCGGAAGAGCCAAAGACTACACGTGGCTGGCAAGAGCCAAAGTGTATTGTCCAAGGTCAAGGAACTCATGAAGTTCTGCCATATTCAGCAGACCAGCTGAAGACGTTCAGACCCTGTCTTGAACATTCAGCCAACCAGTGGTGTAAAGTACTTAAGTAGAACAACTTTAAAGTACTTACGTCGTTTTTTGGTGTGTCTGTATTTTACTTTTATATTTATTTTTTGACAACTTTAACTTCACTCATTCCTAAAGCAAATAATGTACTTTTTACCCCATACATTTTCCTTGACACCAAAAAGTACTCGTTATACTGTATTTTGAATGCTTAGCATGACAGGAAAATGGTCCAATTCACACACTTATCAATAAAAACATCCTGGTCGTCCTACTGCCTCGCTGATCTGGCAGACTCACTAACGCTTCGATCACACCAACAGCATCATTGCATTTTGGTACACCAGAATTACATACATTTCCAATGAAAGGATGCGTTTGCCTTGCAGCATTGCGTTGCGAAGGCAGTTGGAGTGCGTTCGTGTGTGGTCCATATGTTGGATTTATATCGAACGTATGTGTCACTATGCTATCAGAGACGCTTAGAACAGAAATGGTAGCAGAAGGTGAATGTTGAACTTTTGTTGCATACATATCCAGATGCTATTTTGCGCAATGACGCTGTCGTGTGGTTTGAAGCGTAACAACACATGGCAGACCTAGATAAAATAAAAATAATAAACAACATGAAAATTGTGCCGTCTGGTTTGCTTAATATGCGCCATTTGATATTGATTTTTACTTTACTTTTGATACTGAAGTATATTTTTTGCAATTACATTTAACTTTTGAAACACCAAATATTGCTGTATAGTTGCTATGTTGTACTTCTCAACAATGATTTTTAAGCTGGGTTACTTTACACATTTTCTACTAAGGTATCTTTACTTTACTTAAGTATGAAAATTGGGTAATTTTTCCACACTGCAGCCAAATAACATCTACTGTATATTCAGTTAGACTGATGTTGTAGTGTAATATTGAATGCCTTATTCTCAACTATACTGCATTCGTGGTAATAAGACCCAAGACCTGCTAGCTCTAAGGTGCGCATGGACAGTGGTTGTACAAATTGCTTGCGAATGGCCCCAAGCTATTGACACGAGGGCTATGGGTAGATATACAGTAGTACCTTGTTTGAGTGTGTATTGAGTTGTCAAAGTAGTAAAAATGTTGTCTAATCACTGATTAGTGTGTGTCCTACAGACTAATCCTGCTGCCGATGACCTTGACACCAGCTTCAGTAGTACAGATCCTGTAGACCTATTGGATGAAAGCTTTCGGCCGAGAACAAGCTCAAGCTTAACATCATCTGACTCGGAAGAGCCAAAGACTACACGTGGCTGGCAAGAGCCAAAGTGTATTGTCCAAGGTCAAGGAACTCATGAAGTTCTGCCATATCAGCTGCCAAGACCAGCTGAAGAACGTTCAGGACCCTGTCTTGAACATTCAGCCAACCAGTGGTGTAAAGTACTTAAGTAGAACAACTTTAAAGTACTTACGTCGTTTTTTGGTGTGTCTGTATTTTACTTTTATATTTATATTTTTGACAACTTTTACTTCACTACATTCCTAAAGCAAATAATGTACTTTTTACCCCATACATTTTCCTTGACACCAAAAAGTACTCGTTATACTGTATTTTGAATGCTTAGCATGACAGGAAAATGGTCCAATTCACACACTTATCAATAAAAACATCCCTGGTCGTCCCTACTGTCTCTGATCTGGCAGACTCACTAACGCTTCGATCACACCAACAGCATCATTGCATTTTGGTACACCAGAATTACATACATTTCCAATGAAAGGATGCGTTTGCCTTGCAGCATTGCGTWGCGAAGGCAGTTGGAGTGCGTTCGGTGTGGTCCATATGTTGGATTTATCGAACGTATGTGTCAAACTATGCATAGACGGCTTGACAGAAATGGTAGCAGAAGGTGAATGTTGAACTTTTGTTGCATACATATCCAGATGCTATTTTGCGCAATGACGCTGTCGGTGTGTTTGAAGCGTAAACACACATGGCTAACCRTAAAATAAAAAATTCAAACATGAAAATTGTGCCGTCTGGTTTGCTTAATATGCGCCATTTGATATGATTTTTACTTTACTTTTGATACTGAAGTATATTTTTGCAATTACATTTACTTTTGAAAACCAAATACTGTTAGTCTTTTACTCAAATAGAATTTTACTGGGTTACTTTCACAACATTTTCTACTAAGGTATCTTTACTTTTACTTAAGTATGAAAATTGGGTAATTTTTCCACCACTGCAGCCAAAATAACATCTACTGTATATTCAGTTAGACTGATGTTGTAGTGTAATATTGAATGCCTATTATACTCACAACTGCATTGTGGTATAGAGTGCTAGCTCTAGTGCATACAGTGTGTACAAATTGCTCGAATGGCCCCAACAATAACATGCAGGCAATTCGGATGCCCAAATATTGACCAATGAAAAAAATATATTTAGTCTCAGTCTTTTCATAATTTTCCTTCAATTCGCTGAATCTCTCTCACTGGAGAAATCATCAGAGTGAGGGAAACAGCGCCCCTCTGTCTCAGTATGTGTAGCCCATGTATCTGATGCTGTCTGGACAAAAAGAGTATGACATGTTGCCACCGCAGCGTTTGATTAATTGATGCCAGCAAGCATTTGGCCTCCCTTGTTACATTTTTTTATAAAATAATTAGCCAATCAGCRTTGGGCTGAGCTCAACTGTGGGTAGTCCTGGTGCAGCAAAACCACCCTCCAAGTGAGGCCAGTTTGGTTTTGGCTTCACACCAATAGAATCACCTGTTATCTGATGTCACCTGTTAAATCAATCAATGTATTTATAAAGCCCTTTTTAYAACAGCCGATGTCACAAAGTGCTGTACAGAAACCCAACCTAAAACCCCAAACAGCAAGCAATGCAGATGTAGAAGCACTGTGGCTAGGAAAAACTCCCTAGAAAGGCCAGAACTGAGGAAGAAACCTAGAGAGGAACCAGGCTCTGAGGGGTGGCCAGTCCTCTTCTGGCTGTGCCGGGTGGAGATTATAACAGAACATGGCCAAGATGTTCAAAACATTCATAGATGACCAGCATGGTCAGATAATAATAATCACAGTGATTGTAGAGGGTGCAACAGGACAGCACCTCAGGAGTAAATGTAAGTTTGCTTTTCATAGCCGATCATTCAGAATTAGAGACAGCAGGTGCGTTAGGGAGAGAGTCCAAAACAGGAGGTCCGGGACAAGGTAGCACGTCCAGTGAACAGGTCAGGGTTCCATAGTCGAAGGCAGAACAGTTGAAACTGGAGCAGCAGCATGACCAGGTGGACTGGGGACAGCAAGGAGTCATCAGGCCAGGTAGTCCTGAGGCATGGTCCTAGGGCTCACGTCCTCTGAGAGAAGAGAGAGAGAAAAGAGAGAATTAGAGGGAGCATACTTACATTCACACAGGGCACTGGGTGAGACAGGAGAAATACCCAAGATAACAGACTGACCCTAGCACCCCGACACAAACTATTGCAGCATAAATACTGGAGGCTGAGACAGGAGCAGTCGGGAGACACTGTTGCCCTGTCCGACGATACCCACGGACAGGGCCAAACAGGCAGGATAATACCCCACCCACTTTGCCAAAGCACAGCCCCCACACCACTAGAGGGATATCTTCAACCACCAACCTACTACCCTGAGACAAAGCCGAGTATAGCCCACGAAGATCTCCCCCATGCACGAATAAGAGGGGGGCGCCAACCCGGACAGGAAGATCACGTCAATGACTCAACCCACTCAAGTGACGCATGGAAGAGCACCAGTAAGCCAGTGACTCATCCCCCGAAATAGGGTTAGAGACAGAGAATCCCAGTGGAGAGAGGGGAACCGGCCAGGCAGAGACAGTAAGGGCGGTCCGTCGCTCCAGTGCCTTTCCATTCACACCCCTGGGCCAGACTACACTCAATCATAGGACCTACTGAAGAGATGAGTCTTCAACAAAGACTTAAAGGTCGAGACAAGTCTGCGTCTCTCACATGGATAGGCACACCATTCCATAAAAATGGAGCTCTATAGGAGAAAGCCCTGTTTCCAGCTGTTTGCTTAGAAATTCTAGGGACAGTAAGGAGGCCTGCGTCTTGTGACCGTAGCGTACGTGTAGGTATGTACGACAGGACCTCGGAAAGACATCGGAAAGATAAGTAGGAGCAAGCCCATGCAATGCTTTGTAGGTTAGCAGTAAAACCTTGAAATCAGCCCCAGCCTTAACATGAAATCAGTAGAGCGAATATGTACACTTTACTCTCAGAAATGACCCTTCACATTCCATGATCAATCAAGTCCAACTTAAAGGGGCTTAGACTGAGGATAGACTACGAGACATAGAAACCCCCATGTTCTACACATTCCCCAAATTCATCCCCAGTGTTCCCAAATCTCTGTTTGGAGGTTTGGAGGCCAATTTATGTGAGCCCCTGCCAGCAGCACCCGGTCCATGCAGCGCTTCACCAAATATTTGCGCTMGGACKCAGCCAAGTTGACTTTGACCGGAGCACGACGTTCCCAGAGTTCTGATAGGGCGTCGGTGAGAGACTTGGGTTTCAGGCAGCACTGAGCGCCTCTTGTCCCCCCATCTTACACCAAGGGAATTATTCTACACAGGCTTCAAAACAGACAGCTCCGTCGAAAAGAAAAACAGCCACATGAGAGAGCACTGTGGTTTTCTCTCTGTGGAGGCAAAACAGCCACATGAGAGAGCACTGTGGTTTTCTCTCTGTGGAGGCAAAACAGCCACGTGAGAGAGCACTGTGGTTTTCTCTCTGTGGAGGCAGACACTGATACAGATACTCTACTAGTATGGTCTGGTAGTGTGCTGTGGACGAGCAGAGGTGAGAGCATTCTGGGTAGGGGGCCAGGTGGACGCAGAGCATAGCAGGACAAACTTTTTCACTGGAGAGTTTTTCCTTGTTTTGATTCATTTAATTTTTGTGCAGCAGTTGCAACCCCACAGTGTATTGCTTTTTTTTTTTTTTTGCTGTATTGTTTTATTAATTGAGTGCATTTTCCTCAAAGTGTTCTGCTTTCGGTTTATTTTGGGCCAGTTTTCGTTCAGTTTCAGTGAACTGCCTTCAAAGTGCTCTTCTTCACTCAATTTTGTTTCGGAGTGTGTTTCTTACCAGCCTGGACACGGGTAGACGTAATACAGTAAACGTAAATATGTCTCACTCCATTTTGTATGATATGTTACGTTTCGTATGGTATGTATTCATTTGTGGATGTCCATCATCCATTTCATATGATATGTTACGAATTACAATTGGTATGATATGTTACAAATTGCAATTGGTAAAATATGTTACAAATGTGTAATACGCATGATATTTTACAAATGTCTATTTGTTGTGGCTAATGTTAGCTAGATGGCTAGGTGGCTAATGCTAAAGTTAGCTATGTGGGTAAAGTTATCTAGGTTAGGGGTTAAGGTTAGGGTTCAKTTTAAAAGTTAGGTTAAAAGGTGTAAGGTTAGGGGAAGGGTTAGCTAACWTGCTATGTAGTTGCAAARAAGCTAAAAAAGTAGTAGGTAGTTGCAAAGTTGCTAATTAGCTAAAATTGTCCATGATGAGATTCAAACACACAACCCTTGGGATGTAGGCTACATGTCTTATACGCCTCCCCATCCATTCATCCCGACCTTAACCTTTTCACACGTACCAACAAACGGGTGTGATCATTCTATAGTGGTCCCAGCAGTGTACGCTCAAACCGGTGTGATTAGAATGATTATTTAGAACATCCAGTTTCGATTGATGCAACAGTCAGCATTTTAGCTGGCCACACTGTTTTTTTCACAGAAACATTTTGCACAAACACAGTCCTTACAAAGTTATGTCCTGAATGTGACCAGTTTATTATTGGATGAAATGTTCAGACATTCACAGAAGTAGCTACAGCATAATTAATCACATCATGGGTGAGCTCACCATTTATCAAAATAATTGAGTAAAACAGTCTCTAGAAATCGAAAATAATCCGACGATGGGTAGTTTGTGYGTGCCGACATGTTTTTTTTGGGGGGGGATCAACCAAAGCTAATAGGAGGACACCAGATGAGTTTGGTCTATTTATAGTATGCATGTTGAAGGGATTGTGTTGTCTACCATCGTTCACATCCCATCATTCACTTCTGGAAGTTTACTCTAAAAATCTTCGGTCCGACAGACAAACACAGAATGCATTGTATGTCAACAAACATGGCTCCACACATAGCTGGAATTAGCTTAACTCATCATAATCAGTACAACCTTCAACAAAATATTTTACACACATAATATGTGTCCATTGTAATCTATGAAAGAATCGGAATGCATGATTTGTCAACAGTACTTGAAATAAATAAATAATTACCAAACAAAACATTTTCTGACAGTGATTTATTGATACAAGTGGAGCATGCCGGCAGTCAATCACGTAACCTCTCACTCCCAGTCTGAGYCATTCAGTGTTGTTATTTATGTGTGTAGCTAGTGAGCTAAGCTGTAGCTTTCGCAATGTCTTTCAAAATGAGACAACTCACAAATGCAGAAATTCTGGAGATTTTTTATAAATTGTGACAATGAGTTAGAGTATGGAAGTCAGGAATAAGATTCTGACAGTGACAGTGAAAGTGAAAGTGAGGAGCGGCCCCCAAACCTTGTAGCCATTGAGAACCCTGAATCTGAGGACCCCTTGTCCGCTGACGAAGTCCCAGGTCACTTTGAAGATGCTGATGGTGATGGAGGCAGACCGGCAGTGGATGAAGTACAGGAAGTCTGTGGTAGCTGGAAGGCCGCCAGCCATTTCACTCCTCCTCCTGGCCCTGCWGTTGGCTTTGATGAGTTCCAGTCTGGAGTGCAAAGCCCCTTGCCATTTCCCTCTGAGGCAGAGTGCTTCAAGCTGTTTCTGACAGAGGAGCTGGTGGGAGACATAGTAGAGGAGATCAATCGCTATGCCTTGGAGCTACAGGAGAAGAGAGAGCCAGGAGTGAGGGGGAAACTTGCTAAATGGGTGGCAACCACAATTAATGAAATGTGTACCTTCCTGGTGACAGTCCTTCTCATGGGAAAAGTAATGAAGAACTCCCTAAGAGAATATTGGAGCACAGATCCTATGTTTACAACTCTCTTCTTTGCCACCCTCTTTCCCAAGACCGCTTCCTAGTTCTGCTGCGATGCATGCATTTTGTCAACAATGCTACTGCCAACCTAAATGACCCGTTACACAAAATAAGAAATGTTCTTACCAGCCTGACATCAACATTTGGTCAGTTCTTTGTGCCATACAAGGACCTATTCATTGATGAGTCCCTGATGTTATGGAAGGGTTCTGTCAATATATTCCCTCCAAAAGGCACAGGTTTGGGGTCAAGTTCTTTGAAGACAGGATTTGTCCGGGACATTATAGTTTACCCAGGGTACACCACTGACATCCAACATTATGAGGGTCTTGGGGTGTCCGGGTCCGTGGTGATGACCATGCTGGCTCCTCATCTCGGCAAGGGACACACTTTGTATGTGGACAATTGGTACAGYAGTTCCACACTCTTTGAGCATCTGGTCTCCAACAGTACAGGGGCCTTGTGGCACAGTCAGGTCAAACAGGAAGGGGATGCTAGCATTCGGATGCGGGAAGATGCAGAGAGGGGAGGTGGAGTTCAAGGAGAACAGTCAACAGCTGGCAGTAAAGTGGCATGACAAACGAGACATCCATGTCCTCTCCACTGTCCATACAGCAACCATGTCGGTCACAGGGAAGGTGGACCACCTGACGGGAGAGTTAACCTCTCTAGGGTACGTGAGACGGTAGCGTCCCACCTCTTCAACAGCCAGTGAAACTGCAGGGCGCCAAATTCTAAACAACAGAAATCCCGTAAGTAAAATTCCTCAAACATACGTGTATTTTACACCATTTTAAAGAGACACTTGTTGTAAATCCAGCYACAGTGTCCGATTTCAAAAAGGCTTTACGACGAAAGCAAACCAAACGATTATGTTATGTGAGTGCCTATTCACAGAATTAACACAGCCATTTTTCCAGCCAAAGAGAGGATTCACAAAAAGCAGAAATAGAGATAAAATGAATCACTAACCTTTGATGATCTTCATCAGATGACACTCATAGGACTTCATGTTACACAATATATGTAGTTTTTGTTCGGTAAAGTTCATATTTAATTCCAAAAATCGAGTTTACATTGGCGCCTTACGTTCAGAAGTTCCAAAACATCCTTTATTTTGCAGGAGCCACATCAATTTACAGGATACTCATAATAAACTTGCTAAAGATACAACTGTTATGCATGGAATTTTAGATGCACTTCTCCTTAATGCAACCGCTGTGTCAGATTTCAAAAAAGCTTTACGAAAAAAGCAAACCATGCAATAATCTGAGTCGGCGCTCAGAGCCCAATCAACACACAAATATATCCGCCATATTATGCAGTCAACAGAAGTCAGAAGTAACATTATAAACATTCACTTACCTTTGATGATCTTCATCAGAATGCACTCCCAGGAATCCCAGTTCCACAATAAATGTTTGTTTTGTTCGATAATGTCCGTCATTTATGTCYAAATTCCTCCTTGTTATTCTAGCGTTCAGTACACTTTCCAAACTCACGACGCGCGGGCAAACTAAGTATTGAATCAATCTTTATTCCATTGTCTTCAGAAGTGCGATGGAACAGAGCTCACTCTCACGTGAACGCGCATGGTCAGAGCATGGTCAGGTAGACCTGACTCATTCCTCTCCCCTTCGGCCCCACTTCACAGTAGAGGCGTCAGACAAGGTTCTAACGACTGTTGACATCCAGTGGAAGCCKTAGGAAGTGCAACATTAACAATATGTTATATACAAYTTCAGAGTGTTTTCTATCCAAATCCACTAATAATATGCATATTCTAGCTTTTATGGCTTTGTAGCAGGCCGTTTACTCTGGGCATGYTTTTCATCCAGACGTGAAAATACTGCCCCCTACCCCAAAGAAGTTAAAGATCAAACCAGACTGTGTGCTTCACTATAATGTCAAAATGGGGGCAGTGGATAAGGCAGACATGATAAACAGCTTTGTGGAATGCDCTCGGAAAACCACCAAGTGGTATAAGATATTTTTCCACCTGATCGACACTGCTGCCCTCAACGGCTACATAGTTCACCGCCAACTAACAGGTGAGATGATTACTGAACAAGGTATTTTTTGTAATTGGAGTAATTGGATGTACAGTTCACATACAAATCACATACAGTACCATTTTATTTTAAACATTTTTTATTTCACCTTTATTTAACCAGGTAGGCTAGTTGAGAACAAGTTCTCATTTACAACTGCGACCTGGCCAAGATAAAGCATAGCAGTGTGAACAGACAACAACACAGAGTTACACATGGAGTAAACAATAAACAAGTCAATAACACAGTAGGATTTTTTTGTTGTTGTCTATATACATTGTGTGCAAAAGGCATGAGGAGGTAGGCAATAAATAGRCCATAGGAGCGAATAATTACAATTTAGCAGATTAACACTGGAGTGATAAATCATCAGATGATCATGTGCAAGTAGAGATACTGGTGTGCAAAAGAGCAGAAAAGTAAATGAATAAAAAAACACATTATGCAATTATAGTGACATTATCTCACCCACCTACCCACTGCCTCATCATCCTCCCCACTCCCTCTCCCCCATAGGTAAAGTAATTACCAACCAAAAGTACAGAGAAAACCTCATGAGAGAGCTGCTGGAGGAGCACCACACCCCTCAGCGCCCATCCACTGGGGGTCGTCCTGCTGCAGACAATCCCCTACTCCTCACTGCACGGCATTTTCCCTGCGAAGTCCCTCAAACTGTTGCTCAAGGTAATGGCACACGGAGGCACTGCAACGTCTACCTGTCTGGCACCAGTAAAAGGAAGCATAGGAGGTTGACAAAGTATATGTGTTCAGCTTGTGACACACCTCTATGTGTCTCACCATGCTTTGGGGAGTACCATGTGCTCGAGCACTATTGAGCACATCTGCAGCAACTACTGACTGACTGACTGACTGACTGACTTGACAGGTGACTTGACCGGTAATCTGCCACGATACAATGCCTTTAGAGGTTGGGGGGGGGGGGGGAGTTGTTGTTCAATCACTGCATGAATATGAAATATGGGTTATGTATATTCCTAAATTGTCAGCCTCATCTTGCAGTTTTTTTTCCTCTAGTTAAACAAGTTTTTGCTGTTGTTGTTTCGACCACCACCAATACTTCAATAAATCAAAATCAAATCAAATGTATTTATATAGCCCTTTTACATCAACTGATATATCAAAGTGCTGTACAGAAACCCAGCCTAAAACCCCAAAACAGCGAGAAATGCAGGTGTAGAAGCACGGTCCTTCTCATGGGAAAAGTAAAGAAGAGCTCCCTAAGAGAATATTGGAGCACAGATCCTATGTTAAAATAGACGACTATTACATATTGGCCTATGTGATTTCTTGCTGTGTTTTCCTCCAGTAAAACTGTTAAGGAGTGTACGCTAGCATACAAAAGCAGTCCTCGATCTTCAGCTCGTAAGGTGTCCACTTCCTGTTATGATGTTGGCAAATAATGTTCAATACTGTTGGTGTGTGTGGTTTCTGAAAGTACAGAATAGAGAGGAGTTATTAGTAATTAGAATGCAATATCAGGATATAGCAATACAACTATTTTACAAAGAAGGAAAATAACAACACTGCTATAAAAATAATAAATGATAACAGTAAGGAACAATAACTGTTGATGTCCACAAGGTGGCAGGGCAGGGCAGAACAGAGCTATGCTAAACATGCCAAATGAAAACAAACCGTGGTCATAAGGCCAGGGTAGCTTCATAAGACAACACAAGCTAATACTTCTCTGACGCAATTAGCATTGTTTTACAGAGCTAATAGAAGAATGTAGCTAGCTACATAAGCACGATTGAGTATAACACCATAAAGGTTATGAAATGAAGTTACCTCGCGTGTCTGCGGTTGTAAGGAATACACACAAATATATTATGCTCCATACATACAGTGAACTACAGTAGAAATGACATAACACGACATACAGAAACTATTATAACGTAACAAGGCACTTACTTTAATAGAAACGCACACATGTCAAAGATATTATCATGTAGTAATGAAAACAACAATGAAGGCAAAGCAAGCACCAACCTGAAAATGTGAAAAGTTTGTGCAGTTCCTGCTCTGACTGCTGATGCGCAAATATCTGCATACTTGATCTGCGGAAACAATGGGGAAGTGCTTGTGGAAGTTTGTCGGCTCAGTAAAGCCTAAAACATAAATTGTCCGCAAAAGTGAAATGGCCTACTTTTGTGTGAATTAATGAGGAGGCGGAACACACCTCAATTCAAACTGCTGTTTGAAAGTAAAACTTGTTTGAAATTGACAAGTTGAAACAGCCTATAAATAAAAGCAGGCAGTGTGCCTTAGTTTGAGGGTGCGCGGATTCACTGTCCTGTTGCGTAACAATCACATTTTGGAACAGTGAGCGCATTCTGACATCACGTGCATAAAAAAACTCACACTGGGTCAACTCACATGTGAAAAGGTTAAGTTATGTAACCATACCAAATGTGTGTGTCCCAGATTTACGTTTGCTATGTTACGTCTAGTCTATGAGACCAGGCTGATTTTATTAACAGAGAAGTGTAATTGACAAGTGCAAATATGTGATAAAGAAAACACTAGCATTGTATGTCATGCAATGTGAAGAAAAATGTTCACCAGAGGGAAAGCCTCAAATCAAAACACAAAAGACAAACAGAATTAACAGCTTGCCCAAATGGGTTTAAGAGATGTGACAAATAATGACTTTAAGATAAATACATAATGTTCATGAAGCAAATTTTTGCTCTGGTGTTTATCGGTATGACACAATCACAAAGGTAACCACCAAACAACCACAACCAACCATCAAACAGCAGCATGTAGGCAGCACAACCATTAGACACACATTCACAGGCCCTAATAGCTTCTGCCCCACAAACATAATTTGGACATTGACACATTAAAGGCAGCGAAGCTCTCTGCCTGCCTTTTGACTTCTGTTCGCTGGCAGTATAAGGTAGAAACACGCATGTGCAAGTCATGTCAATTCCTTGCGTTGAGTTTGAAGAGCGGGAGAAAGGCAAACAGTGAAGCTGCCTTTCCCCTGGCCACCTTGCGCATTTTGGACCAGATCACTGCAAATTTGCGAAGTAAGTACTAGTTCAGAAATTGATGTTATTATGCAGAAAAGAATATGCAGAAAAAAAACACTGCCTACCCTGTCCACACGTCACTGGCAATAAGGAAGTGATGGGGAGGGGAATGAAACAGCAAAATAGCATATACAGTGGGGCAAAAAAGTATTTAGTCAGCCACCAATTGTGCACGTTCTCCCACTTAAAAAGATGAGAGAGGCCTGTAATTTTCATCATAGGTACACTTCAACTATGACAGACAAAATGAGAAAAAGAAATCCTGAAAATCACATTGTAGGATTTTTTATGAATTTATTTGCAAATTATGGTGGAAAATAAGTATTTGGTCACCTACAAACAAGCAAGATTTGTGGCTCTCACAGAGCGCTGTACACTTCTTCTTTAAGAGGCTCCTCTGTCCTCCCACTCGTTACCTGTATTAATGGCACCTGTTTGAACTTGTTTATCAGTATAAAAGACACCTGTCCACAACCTCAAACAGTCACACTCCAAACTCCACTATGGCCAAGACCAAAGAGCTGTCAAAGGAACACCAGAAACAAAATTGTAGACCTGCGACCAGGCTGGGAAGACTGAAATCTGCAATAGGTAAGCAGCTTGGTTTGAAGAAATCAACTGTGGGGCAATTATTAGGAAATGGAAGACATACAAGACCACTGATAATCTCCCTCGCTGGTGCTCCACGCAAGATCTCACCCCGTGGGGTCAAAATGATCACAAGAACGGAGCAAAAATCCCAGAACCACACGGGGGGGACCTAGTGAATGACCTGCAGAGGGCTGGGACCAAAGTAACAAAGCCTACCATCAGTAACACACTACGCCGCCAGGGACTCAAATCCTGCAGTGTCAGACGTGTCCCCCTGCTTAAGCCAGTACAATGTCCAGGCCGCGTCTGAAGTTTGCTAGAGAGCATTTGGATGATCCAGAAGAAGATTGGGTGAATGTCATATGGTCAGATGAAACCAAAATATAACTTTTTGGTAAAAACTCAACTCGTCGTGTTTGGAGGACAAGAAATGCTGAGTTGCATCCAAAGAACACCATACCTACTGTGAAGCATGGGGGTGGAAACATCATGCTTTGGGGCTGTTTTTCTGCAAAGGGACCAGGACGAGTGATCCGTGTAAAGGAAAGAATGAATGGGGCCATGTATCGTGAGATTTTTGAGTGAAAACCTCTTCCATCAGCAAGGGCATTGAAGATGAACGTGGCTGGGTCTTTCAGCATTGACAATGATCCCCAAACACAGAAACCGCCCGGGCAACGAAGGAGTGGCTTCGTAAGAAGCATTTCAAGGTCTGGAGGTGGCCTAGCCAGTCTCACAATCTCAACCCATAGAAAAATCTTTGGAGGGAGTTGAAAGTCCGTGTTGCCCAGCAACACAGCCCCAAAACATCATGCTCTAGAGGAGATCTGCGGGAGGAATGGGCCAAAATTACCAAGCAACAGTGTGTGAAAACCTGGTGAATACTTACAGAAAACGTTGTGACTTCTGTAATTGCCAACAAAGGGTATATAACAAAGTATTGAGATAAACTTTTGTTACTGACCAATATCTTATTTTCCACCATAATTTGCAAATAAATTCATTAAAAATCCTACAATGTGATTTTCTGGATTTTTTTTCTCTCATAGTTGAAGTGTACCTATGATGAAAATTACAGGCCTCTCTCATCTTTTTAAGTGGGAGAACTTACACAATTGGTGGCTGACTAAATACTTTTTTGCCCCACTGTATTCCAATCAAAATAGCTTTAATTGTTCTTTCTGAAACAAAACCCTTCAGCTCAGCTAGGTGGAATAAATGGGAGATGTTAACCAGCTAKGGAAATTCCCACGGAGGGAATGAATCACTGTTGTTTCACGAGAAAGAGGAAACTCTGCCTACAGAGAGAGTTAGAGCTGCAAYCGACAGGCTTGTTCTGCTGGAGGGGATCCAAYGCAGACAAGTCCTGACAACGAGGGATCTGGACTAGCCGGGGAGCTTCTGATGAGGGAGTCAGTCTCTTGTCCTCTTTCTTTCTATATTGATGCACAGGCTCACTTTGTCACTCACTCATTCACTGTCTACCCTTCTCTCTATCAAACACAGTCTGCTTATTTCCTCTTTGTCTCTCCCTTTCCCACACTCTTCTTCTCCCACTCCTCTCCTTTCCTTTTTTCTCCCCTGGAAAGTCGTGGTTTCATTAATCATTAGCAGTGACTCAGAGGAACAGCCAGTCTGTGGTCGAGTTCATCCCACCGGATGTTTCACTGTATCCTCCTGCACAAGGCGATGTCAATGTCCCAATCTTGAATCCAAAGTTAGGGGACAAGAATGAAAACATGCCCTTGTGAGGCTAAGATTAGTTAGGTTGAGTAGGTCTTTGGCCAAGCTTTCCGAGGCACTGGCAATAACAATGTGTATATGACAGTTAATTCCTGCCTCAAAAGCTCAAAATACCTACCTAATCACATTTTTTAAATAAAAAGTGTCAACCTAAGAGAGTATGCACATAGTGTCATTCCTATGCTACTGTAGCTTGCTAGCTAGGTTACCTTTCCAGCTTTCCAGCAAATTGTTCTGAATGAGAGGCAAGGACATTTATCATCTTCACACCAAACCAGAGGATATTGGAAATTCCACATTGACATGACACGTTTGAAACAGCTGTTATGCTAGTCAAAATTGAAATCAGGGCATATGCGGTGGCCATAGCATCAAAGGTCAAATAGGGGGTSCTTATATTTGTCCTGTTTCACACATGTACCCACTCCCCACGAGACATATCCCACTCCCCACGAGACATATCCCACTCCCCACGAGACATATCCCACTCCCCACGAGACATATCCCACTCCCCACGAGACATATCCCACTCCCCATGAGACATATCCCACTCCCCACGAGACATATCCCACTCCCCACGAGACATATCCCACTCCCCACGAGACATATCCCACTCCCCAAGAGACAGATCCAACTCCCCACGAGACAGATCCAACTCCCCACGAGAGACCCTCGTAGAGTGCGCGACCAAGGATCAACCATTATTGACAGCGACCTTGCAGCAATTAGGTTTAAGGGCCTTGCTCAAGGGCGGATCGACAAATGTTTTCACCTAGTTGGATAGGGGATTCGAACTAGCAACCTTCTGGTTACTGGTCCAATGATTGTTAAATAATAATAATTCTGTGTTTTGAATCCAGGATCGTTTTGCGTATCAGTTCATGAACCATGTGCCATGGAATCGGTATGTAGAAAATCTCTTCCCAACTATTTTGCAATCTATATGGCACAGTTGTCAATTTTATGGTCCTTAAATGAAACTGGTATACCTTTTTATTTATTACAATTTTCTTTAACCAAAGACTACTGACTCACTGTAGTGAATAGCGACTCAGGAGGTGCATGATACAGTGGCTAGTGTCAACGAGAGAGAATCTAGCTAGCTAATGAAACATAAGCAAGCTAGCAATTGATGTTACTTACATGTATACAGAACTGCAGTTCTCTCATGTTGTTGGACATCCTGATATCAAAATGTAATTGTTCAATCTTACCATAATAGTGTTACACAAAACTATTTAGGGCATTTAGGATCTTCCAGATCCTTTCTACCACTTCTTCCACTTACCTACCTCATCAGACTAAAACCACCTCCACGCATACCCCACAGACATATACCCACCTCCACAGACATATACCCACCACCCACAGACATAATACCCACGCCTCACACAGACATATACCACCCTCCGCACAGACATTATACCCACCCTCTCCAAGACATATGCCCACCCTCCACAAGACATATACCCACCCTCACAGACATATACAGCACCCTCCAAGACATAATAAACCCACCCTCCACAGACCATATACCACCCTCACACAGACATATACCCACCCTCCACAGACATATACCACCCTTTCCACAGAAACATGATACCCACGCCTCCACAGACATAATACCCACCTCCAAGACCATGTCGGACTCAAGACAATATGTACCGGCACCCCTACAGACTATTACCCGGCACCCCCACAGAATATATCCCACCCTCCACACAATAGCCCTCCAGCAATATATAGACCGACCCCAGTACACCATCGCCAGAACATATACCCACCCTCCAGAGACATATCCCACCCTCCACAACATATACCCACCCCCACAGACGCATATACCGCACCCTCCACAGAATAATACCCACCCTCTCCACAGGAACACGCTGAACGAATATCCCAACCTCCACAGACATATACCGACACTCCAAGACAATGTCCCCGTGCCACAGACATATCCCACCCTCCACAGACATATACGCGACCACCCTCACAGACATATACCCACCCTCCACGACATATACCCACCTCCACAGACATAAGCCCACCCTCACAGACATATACCCCCACTCCACAGAATATACCACCTCCCAGACTTACCCGCCACGCATATACCCACCCTCCACAGACCTATATGCCCATCCCTCCACAGACATTATCCCACCCTCCCCAGACCATCAGCCCACCCTCCACAGACATAATACCCACCTCCACAGACATATCGCCCACCCTCCACAGACATATACCACCCATCCACAGACATATACCCCACCCTCCACACATGGCAATATACCCACCCTCCACAGACATATACCCACCCTCCACAGACATATAACCCACCCCTACCAAGGCATATACCACCTCCACAGACATATACCCACCCCTCGCACAGACAATATACCGCACCCTCCCACATACCCACCCTTCAAGACATATACCCACCTCCACAGACATATACCTCACCCTCCCACAGACAATGACCGTACAGCACCCTCCACAGACATATACCCACCCTATCCACAGACATATTGCCCCACCGCCCACAGACATATACCCCCCTCGCACAGACTATCCCACCCTCCACAGACATATCCACCTACACAGGCATTACCATCCACAGACATATACCCACCCCAACTACCACCAGCGACATATCCACCGCACAGACATCACCACAGAACCATATACCCACTCCAAGACTCACCCACCTCCACAGACATATTACCCAACCCGCCATTTCCACCCCCAACAGACACTATACCCACCTCCCAGCATAACACCTCCACACAATACCAACCCTCCACAGACGCATATACCACCCATCACAGACCATTATACCCACCTCCCCAAGGAGACATATTGCACCACCCTCCACAGGCATATTACCCACCCACCAGATTGCCCAACACAGCATATAACCCCCTCCCACAGACATCATTACCCCCCTCCACAGCATAATACCCACCCTCCACAGACATATACCCACCCTCCCTCGACATATGACCCCCCTCCACAGAACCATAACCACCTCACACCACCCAAACCTCCACAGACATATATCCCACCCTCCACAGACCATATCGCCCCACCTCTCACAGACATTATACCACCCTCACAGACATCCCTAACCCACCCCCCACAGACATATAACCCACCCTCCCAGACATATACCTCCCCTACAGACATATAACCCGCCCCCGCAGAAACATCCCCTCTCCCATATCCCCCTCCTGTAAA
>NC_036870.1:6463549-6480896 GCF_002910315.2 Salvelinus sp. IW2-2015
CTAATCAGGGCTGTAATTTCAGCTGTACAGAAAGAACTGCCTACCTCATCCCCCCTCTCCTCTCATCCATTGGGTTCTTTGAAGGGCCTTTGACCACTGCATAGGAAATGATGAATGATCTTTATCTCCCTCCTTTAAGAAGCCAGCCTGACATGCTCTCCTTTCTCTCCTCTAAGTGGGATTTAGCAGCACCGAGCTCCTGTGGTAGTCTTATCTATAGGTCCCAGTTTCATTTAAAAGCTGAATAAGGTGAGAATGTGAGTATGATGGGTTCCATTCTGCAGAGATAACGACTCTCACACATAGTCCCTAAAAGCACCTTTTTCCATAATTATTTCCATTTTTACAAGGGACAATCAGCAGTTGCTACATCCCATTTTTGGACTTATAAATGAATTATATGTACCCATTGATTYTTGAAGAATATAAATGATAAATGCCTCATGAGCTTAGTTGCACTGTCKTAYCCTATCAGAACCCAAAATATTACTGGTTTTACTCAATTMATGTTTGKAAACAAAGTAAATGTAACATACACTGTATAGCCTCAAAACATGGTAAAAMTATACTWGCATCCATAGCTCTGTCTATGAATTTAACAGTTTATATTTGTCCAGCCCCATCCCTCAGCTTTTTATCAAAACAGTGGCAGGGACCCGCTTTGTTATTGTTTTAACTGCTGATTGGCCCTTTAAGGGGTGTATTGGAAATTACTATGCTTCACGCTGCATGAGTCTCCCAATTCAGATCTGACCTTACCTTRTCAGACATGCTATCATTATCATTTTTTCCAACACTGTTTGTTTACATGTAGGTACCTTGCAGATTTTTAAAAATATAGCTAGACCACTGTATGTCATGCATTCTATGTGGGATCACATCAGTGTTTATATCAAAACAACACACAACACTGTAAGTGTCACGCCCTGACYTTAGTTATCTTTGTTTTCTTTATTATTTTGGTTAGGTCAGGGTGTGACGAGGGTGGTATGTGTGTTTTGGTCTTTTTGTCTAGGGTTTGGGGTATGTCTAGGTGTGTGTGTGTAGTCTAGGCATTATGTAGGTCTATGGTGGCCTAGATTGGTTCCCAATCAGAGGCAGCTGTTTATCGTTGTCTCTGATTGGGGATCCTATTTAGGTGCCATTTTCCCGTTTGGTTTGTGGGTGATTGTCTATGTGATGTTGCATGTCTGCAATCGTTATATTTAGCTTCACGTTCGTTTTTGTTATTTTGTATTAGTTTGGTTATTATTCTTCGTTATAATTAAAGAAGATATATTCACATCACGCTGCGCTTTGGTCTCCTCACTACGACGTTCGTGACAGTAMGGTACCAAGCAAGATTCCGAAGCATAAAATAAGTTGTTAAAAGCTTCTCGTTGGCAGTGAAAACCTTAATTTGTAAGGCGAGGCCCATTCCGCATTCCTCCATGGCTGCCAACCAAATAAGAACCATTCCACCAGTACCGGCCAACCCTGTCAGGGCAAACTCATGGGCCACACACAGTGTTGACCAAATCTCTGGCCATGCCCAATGGCCATTGCAACCCTCTAAGTTTGATAGACCTTTCCTGAATTCCACCTGATCTGACACCATAGCAACTCAATTTTCATAACCCAAAAACCCCCTCAAGCTATTAAACTTCTCCCACATGCTTTGACCACTTCCATGTAGGAGATTAGCATTTCATTAGCATTTTTTATTAAACAGTGCATATGCATACTGGGCCTGATTATTGACATGGTATTTAATGGCGTGCAATTGAAGAGACGACTGTTAATTACACATAAACCAGTCTGATTGCTTTCACTGTCTAATGAATAGTCAGTGAAGATAAATGGCTTGGCTCTAATTAAACTGCTCCCAGTAACCCCTGGTAGATATMATTTGGGCTTTTAAAGCACAAATTAGAGTTTGAAGTAATTCAAGAAAAAGTTCACCACACACTTTGAGGTAATGTGCAGCTAAATATTTGTGTTTACTGAAGCGACAATACTATTTATTATGCGAGAGTGACATCCAATTACTGTATGTTGTCAATTGGTTGAGTACCTATTTTTCCCTAACCTCTACACTCTGTGTTGAGTGATGAAGCCTGTAACAAAACAAAAATGTAATATATTGAAAGTACACAATGTACGTGATCGCCATTTCAATAGCAGGAAATGTAGTTCTTCCATCTCACACTCGTGACATCAAAAAGCAAGTGAAATATCAGTACTTAACCTGGAATCCTGATATGAATGATGAAAAGTACTTAATGTTGAATTCCAGACTAGGAGAGTCCCTCATCCTCCACAACACCATCACCTTAACCGCATACAGCTGTACAAACCTTAACTCATCCTCAAATCTTCCCATGTCTTTTTCCAGGAAGACCATTCCCAGGGTGCATTTCATCTCCCCTGAGCCTTTGTGGTTTGAAAATTGACAACTAACCCAAAGAGAGAAAGGCATTACATGTTCGTATGATTCATCCCAGTCATCCGTGGCTTCCCAGTGATTTGTGAGTTTTATAAGATGGGACCAGTGACCTAAAAAACCCTGTAGATTTCCCCAGAATTATTGAACGAGTTCCATTATGGCATGAGGAAGCCTGAAATTGAAGGTATCTTCAAAAACCTATCTACAGCAGCATGCAGTGTCAGATTGGTCTGACACACAGGGTGGCACAGCGTGAAACACGATGGAGGGAGGGAAGGGGCCCAGAAAACAGGTCGCGATCACCACAATACACATCCCTCAAGCCACTTCCCCTCCTCAACAAGCAGGAAGGTGTTAACCAACCAGAGCCTTAAGTGGGTCCAAAATAACCTTGTACTCAAGAGTGGCTGATTCTCTCGTTTTTCTCTCTCAATATTCTCTTTTCGACATCATCTCTCTCTTTTTTCTTTCTTTCCTCCTTGTCGCTTACTCACACGCACACGCCCGCGCGTGCACTCTCACGCGCACACACAAACAGGGAAATGGAACGCTCACAGTGCTCCGCCATTATTAAAAATGCACGACTACAAGCATCCTTTCGAAAAAGACAAGGAGAGAGAGGCACAGAGCTACAGGAGGAACACAGAGCTGAAGACAAGGCAAAGCTCCCCTGACACCTCAGTAGAAGGAAAATTCAATAGAGACGTTAGAAAAAAGAGAAAAAAAAGACGGGCTGAGTGACTCAATCAAAATAGCAAGGAAAAAAAGAAAGAAAGAGTGGCTGCAATTATCATGAAGGAGTGTGACAGGTGGAGAACGCAATCATCAGCCATCGCCACGGTGATTCTGCGTCATTAGGGAGTGGTTGAGATGGAGAACCCATCATGGCACACCGTTGATTGCTGGGATTGAGTAGAACCCCCTGGGCTCAACAAATATGAGTTATGTCGGGCTGGTTTCGAGCTGCGAGGCGCAGTGTTACTCGAAGTCCCACATTGAAGTCCGCGTACAGTGAAAATGTAATAAGGATAGCCTTGTTCAGTGCCCTTGAGCATATAGCTGTCGTTATATGTACCAGCCTGTTATTAACCAATAAGAAAAATCTTGAAATCTAGTTATATCCCATGGGAACTGCCTTATGTATTGATTTCAGCACTTCAACGCTATGACATAATAATTGCTGCCTACTCAATGCAAACCCATTGGCCGTAGGTAAAGTATGAGACAGTAGTTCTTCCAGCCATGTCCTGTGTTTGCTCACCATACCRCTCTTCACACTCTCCCAGCCTACCAGGGCCTGAGCAGTTACAGCTGTTTGCTGAGATGACACTAACATCAGTGACACAGACAGGAAAGACCATTTGCTGGCTGTTAGTGTACATGTCTTCTTTGACATGTGGTTGAGATGGACCGACCGGGGGCTTGTAAAAGACATGTCTCAGCTTACGCCTCAGTTTGCTCAGCCACATAGCACGTTATTGAGTTCTGGGTTACCAAGGTAACTCAAGGGGCTGGAGAATAACACCAATGTCTACACAGCTGGTGTGCATGAGAGAGAGAGAGAAAGAGAGCGAGGGAGAGCGAGAGAGAGAGAGCGAGACCGAGCAAGAGAGAGAGAGAGAGTGAGTGAGAGAGAGAGAGAGAGAGAGAGGCAATAGGCCAGTGATTGAAGTCTCGCGTAGACAGTTACTGTAAGCGTGTTTATGTCCGTGGTATGTGGCCATGTTTATTTTCAGGCCAGCTGTGCTATTCTTTTAATTGTCCCCGGTCCAGCGTTGTAAAAACTTGGTCATTTCTCGTAAACCAGAACTGTTTATATTCCAGACACACCTGTAGGTAGTAGATTTCAATACATCTAATGTGTGGTTCCTTTATATAGCAAACCACACACAGAGAAGATAGCACGACGTCTCCAATAAACAGAAGAGCATAAAAAAACACATATCAGACGTACGTATCAGCTTGACATCACATCTAGATTTGGTAAGAACAAACAGAGGCTTTAATGCTGTAAAATGTATCCAAAAATCTATGTAGATACAAAATTTGCCCCCCGAAATGAAAACAAATGTTTTTCTGTCATCATTACAGTGGTTTCATTTGCTGGTTTCATTTTCAAGTGGAATGTCACATCTAGGAAGGCATTTAATTAATTAGAAATATAATATATCTCTGACTGAAAAAGGCTCATTTTGTCCATGGGGGATTAAAACAGGGATTAGAACAGGCCTGTGCGTTAGCGTTTTTATGTATTCTAAATGAGTCTCCGGGTGTATGATCCATTCCTTCTYGTTTCCCACTTCTCGTTTCCCCATTTACTGAAATTCATATTACTGCTGCCACGTTAGTAGCACAGAATCAATGAAAATTGAATTCTTCTCAGAATGACGGTATTGTAAGCAGGAGATAATTGGCAGGAATTTGGTTATACTGCGGAGTAGACAATGGAATGAAGAAATAGCACGTGTAACACGTGTGAGAATGTAATCATCACTCATATTGTAGGCCTAGATGCTAAGCTAACACACTACATTAAACAAGATAAATGCATCTCCCATCTCATATGCACGCCTGAATGTTTCATCATTGTGATTGGCTCTAATTGCTCAATGAGGAACAGCTGTTGAGGCTTGAACTAACTTTTTTTCACAGAGCTGGAGAATATTGACACTTTTGAATTCACAGGGTCGTAATCTGAATCAATCTAGTACCTAACAGACAATAACACGGACTGATTCACACCTTAAACACATCAATACATATGCAGACACATGCAGGCACACACACTTCATGTCAAAATGAATTCTTATATAATGTAACATCTTCCTTACAAGTGTCCCAGATAATCAATATACTTTGGATTTCATACGACAATACACACCATTGTTAAACTGATCCTCCATTGTCCACACTCRAGCTAAACATGAATTCCCTATAATTGAATTATACTAGGAATTATTMGTTTGATTTCAACATTCAACATTTCAACCTTGAAGAAAGCAAGGATTCCTTCCGTTTGCGCTTAACTTGAAGAAAGGCAATGTGATGAACAAGTTTAGTGATAGAAGGATCTATTCCATTGATGGCACAGCAGTTTGCCGTACCTGCTAGTTTCAACTGATTGGATACAGCCACTGTGTAATCAGAGATTATTGTCAGAGAGATACAAAGAGATAAATGGATGTTCCGTTCCGGTCTTATTCTTAATGTGCATTAGGTAATAGATATCACTTTATAGTCCGTAGTTGGGAAAAGACAAAAGTGTGCTGAGACAAATATTTGGTTGTAGTAGTTTTTAAAGTTTTATAGTGATTGCATGATCAAATCATAAAAAAGTMATTTGATAAACACAACTTTAATTGAATAAATACATACAGTACAGTATATCAGAAAGATACCRTAACTCTTGTGATCATAAGTAATACGACACTTTCTAAAACGTGTAGCTGAATCGATTGGCAAGATCAATCCCTTCCTGATAGTCCTTTCCTATCTAAGGACAGGATGTTAAATCATTCAATGAGAAAGTTCCATGGAAAGCCATCACAGCTCGCTTCTGGCTCGAAACAGATGGATGGCGGGTATTGGCGTCCCTTACACTAACCCTCTGAGATGGTCTCACCACGCGCGCATGATGTTACTTAGGTAACCGCTGCCAATATAGACAGCAGTGACATCACAACCCCTTAAATCGGTAAACGGAGGGGGACGTTGTCACGCCTGCTCCCGCTCCCCCTCCCTGGCGCTCGAAGGCGCCAGGCTCCTCAGCATTAAGCACACCTGCCTTCCCCAGTCACGTGCATCAGCGATTATTGGACTCACCTGGACTCAATCACCTGTGTCATTACCTCCCCKATATCTGTCTGTTCCCAAGCTCTGTTCCCTGCTGCAGGATKAATGTTTTTTTGTCTTTGCATACCCGGTTCTGACGCTGTCTCTGTCCTGTTTGATATCTGTTCCATATTAGATGTTCTACTCCCCGTACCTGCTTCTCTTCTCCAGCGTCGGTCCTTACAGACGTCGAGGGACATGATTCAGCAGAAGTTCAGCTTAGTCCAATTTCTTCTTTCTTTCTCTTCCTCGTCTTTTTTTATTTTGTCCAAACAGACTGGCGTGGTGASAAAATGGCATAGCATTGTTTTTTGCCTTCTGTTCTGTCAGTGTGTCACCTTTGTAGTCTCTCACTGTCACAGGCCATTGATCACAGCAAAGTATTGCTTTTGTTCTATGCACTATGCTAAAATAGAATGAATGTCAAAGGGAAATATTTCAGAGTATATTTCAAAAGCTGAAATGAAGGAAATATATATTCAAAGCCGTAAATCAACAAAGTCAGGAGGGAGGGGTGTGAGAATCAGACATGAATAACTTCCAACGAGGGGAGTCGTGTGTTGCTGTTTCCTAGTCACTTGCTTCCTCTCTTTCTCCACAGAGAGGAAATTGAAAAAACGKGGACTTCCTGAATTGTGCTCTTCCTGCTTCCAGGCCTATATGGGAGAGAGATTGAGTGGTCTCAGTGTGCTCGTTCCATGCTTCCACCGCTGGGTCAGGGGACCAAGGAGAGAGCAGCTTACATTATCACAGCAGTGGAGGGAGACTACATCAACATGTGGTTATGCACCTGTAATAACAACTGTCCACCCGTTTAAACGCAACGCCGTACCCCTGCGAGCCACATTCTGGCAACGTCAGCTACTCATCTGCATGCATATTTGTCTGGACAGCTAGGGAGGTTTTATGTTCAGCCTTTACATTAGACATTACGTTATACTCTACGGCGTTAACTGTAGTTCCTCCTTACTGTCTTCTGCTAGGCTAACACTGGTGTAACCATTCCCTTGTTACCACGGGGAAAACCAGCCTGGGATATAGATGATGTAGGCTTCACTGGTACAGTAAGCCTCGTGGAAATGTAATATATGAGTATAGGAACGTTCTAGACAAGCACAATTGTGGATGTAGACCTGGGCGGATTACGATCAAAATAAATCCATCCACGCCTCCAAATTCCATCATTAAGTAATCAAAGGCTCAGAGAAGTTGATGGGAAAACATTCTGCAGTACATAGGGAATTTCCAAAAATGCGGAGGGAAACATACTGTACGCTTTTGATTCTCTGTGATGTTACTGAGACCTCCTCTAAGCTGCGCAAATCTTTTGATTGAACGTGAGTCAAATCATGTTGACATGAATAATGAGGTTCTATACCTCCTGGCACAGCCAGAGAACTGTATGTCACTTAGGATGAATATTAGATTCTCAAAAGGAGAAAAATTCCCCAGCCTAGGATTTTTCCACTTTTGTGGCTGAGGTTAGCATGTGGATTCATTTATTCAACAGAGAAATGAAAAGGTGTTTCTGTCTGGGTGTGTGTGTGTGTGTGTGTCCTCACTAACTATAATTAGCTAATAAAAACGTAGTAAAATATTTCTAGTCGTTCGAGTGGCTCAGCCTACAATCTGTAAGATATACAAATGCCCATATATAAATGCCCATATAAAAAAGCACACTAAACCCGAACTAAATATTTGTCCAAAATGCTATCATTGCCAAGTCATTTAGCCCCTTTCTTTTCTGCCCACAACTAAAAGAGGCTTGGTGGTTGGTGCGCGGTTTAATTGCACATCTGGTAGCAGTTAGGACTGCGTACTTGGCACCGCGGAGGCTTCTACAATCGAGGAAAGCAGCACGTTCCATGAGCCTGGCCCAGCCTCTCTCCCCCACGTCTCCTGGCTAGAAACAAAATACCCATTTGGCGCAAAAGGAATTTGACCCTTGATCTCCATGGGCGGGAGGGTGTCTCCTTGGCATTGACTTTTAGTCATTATTTGATTGAACTTTTTTGAGTTCTTGGACAGTGGGAACTTTGCTCTGGGAAGTGTGGGGGAGAATGTGTGCGAAGGAGAGAGAGAGAGCTCAATGGGTTGGGGGACTGTTTGTGGGAGGGAGAGARGGAGAAAGAAAGAATAAGAGAAATGGATGATGATACTTGTGATAGGGGCTCAGTGGGTTGTCTACTGCCTATTTACTGTATCATTGCCTCTTATGATGCCACGTTGCACGGCCCTCCTCGTAACAAATGTGACTGATCTTTTTCTCCTGGGTGGAAAAAGCGTTATTTTGATCATCCAGTGGGAGGACTGGAAGGATGTTTGAACAGCTGGCTCCGTGATCCATCTGTTAACGGGCTTGGCGTAGCATATTCCTGCCCTTGCCATATTCAACACCTCTCGCCCATTCCTTCTCTACATTCATACATAAATTCACACTTTTTCATTTAAAAATCCAAATAAATTGTCTGTAGACGAAAGGATGTAGCGCTCTTCAGTAGTGCGAATGATATCAACCACGATTAAAATGAATGCCGTTGTTTTAATTGAGATGAGACCTGGGACCTAGAACGTTCAGTATTTAATGGAATGCCGTGTAGCCTTGGGCATTTCCAGCCTAGCCGCTAGTGTAACAGTATAACTTTAGTCCATCCCCTCGGAAGCGAACCAGGGACCCTCTGCACAGATCAACAACTGACACCCACGAAGCATCGTGACCCAACAACAACACTTACTGTCAACCTAGACGGGTAAACACCAAAACAAACACACTATTGAAGCCATGTGAACTTCCATGAGATAGGTAACACTCACGTAATTCGCAATCGCGTAAAAGAACACACCAGAATTGGTGGAATGCTAGTTTCTCGAGCCAACTAGTCACAGAGATCTCCAAGAACAGACCAGGACAACTATAAATCTCCATAAAGACATAAGTACATATAATCACAATAATCACCTACTTGTGTGGGTTCTTAATATCACCTTCTTATTATTGGAGGGTCAATTCTAGGTTTCGCTAGCATGATTGCTATATACTACTATGCTAGTTTATTGCTGCTCTAGCAAAACATGGCTCTGAATAAAKTCATTGTTATTCACCAGGGGAGGAATGCAATTATAAATGCATTATGTGAAGTTGAGAGCAGCAGTACAGGATGTGCCGATGAGAACGGCATTAGTCCAACCACCGACACACTTTSCATATCTGCAATCCAAGCAACTCAGCCCCCTCCCGCACCTTCTCACCATGGTAATGGACAGGCATGGTCACAGTCTCCTTGGCACAGTCCATCTGTTGTTATTGCTTTTTTTGAAGGGGGGGTGGAGAGTTGCGAAGGGAGTTCCCGACCACATGAGCGGTGCAGGCCTGTTTTTACGGTACATTAGCGTTAGCGCTGGGCTAACGCGCTGCATGACGTCCATTTTCTAAATGCAAGCTGCTGACGCAGATGGCCGAMTCGAGTGGGCTGTAGTGGAGGAGGCAGTAGCGGTGCTCCCCCACCACAGAAACAACCTCRYGACAAAAAGCTAATCCACATCCGGACATTCAAAAAGGTCACATTTCCTCAATATGGTGTTCTATTACTTTTGTTTGCCAAACTGTGAATAATAGTATACAGTGATTTGATATCCCTCCTCCTATAAGGTCTCATTTACATTCTAGAGCCACTCATACTGGAGTTGTTACTTTCTCAGTAGACTACTTATGGTTTCTCTCCAAAATCCACAAAGATTTTGTTTGAATAAACATTTGTTTGAATAAACATGATCATGCGAGCAGCCAACCCCTTCTCGCTCTGACTAGTAAAAGGCAGCCATCATAGACAGTACGAGTCTGGTTCCTCTATAGGCAAGTTATGATTGGTGCCAGCTATTGAGGCATCTTTAAGGAACACATGATTAGCTGTTGCAATTGCACCAGCATACCGGCCCAGAACATGATGCTAGCGYGGGTACAGTATTCCAAACGAACAGTAAAGTCCCGGTATGTTTTTGTATATTGGAGCAGAAACATCCTCATCCGCTGTCACAATGGCCATCCAGAGACTTAGCAGGATCACACACTGTGAAACAGGAGTTTAATGGGCCATTCGGTTTGTACAATCAGCAGCCAATCACCTTCCTTAGGGTTCTGGGGACCAACTTTGGAGACTCCTGTGTGTGCAAGGCATCTGGCGTCAATGCTGGAGAGGCTGTAGAGAGAGACGTTCCTGTTCCCTTGGTGGAGGAGCATGCCGGAATGTGGCGCAGTGGTATTTCTTCGATGCTTGGACCGGCCACACTCTCTGCTAGCGGGGTGTGTGTTTGTGCCGGTGTGTCTGTGTGTGTTTGTTTTCTGTGCGCACACGGTCAGTCTGTCTGTGTGTGTGTCCATTTGTGGGGAGACAGGTGGCAGGGGCACCCTGACTATCTTCCCCTTAGATGGTGTGAGAGATGGGCAGACGTGGAGAGGTGTCAGGGGGGGGGGTCAGATCCATTCTAGGACACAGCTAAGCAAAAGATCAAGGTGAAACACTCACGGCTCTGTGAGGATGAAGGATTTAAAGTGGGACACTGCTGTATCATCTCCAAGTCTAATCAGTGTATCAGAATTAAACATCAAATCTAATCTTCGGTTTTCTCAGATGGCTGGTTTGAACTAAAGGTCCTGACATTTAAAGACACTCTGGCCCATTCAATATTTTACAGTCATGCTCTGGTTTATAAGGAGCTTATGCTGTGTGATGTCATCATTCTTACTTTAGGGCAATTCCACGTAACGGAATTCAAATCAAATCAAATGTTATTTGTCACATGCGCCGAATACAACTGTGAAATGCTTACTTACAAGCCCTTAACAAACAGTGCAGTTGTAAGAAAAATACGTTTCAAGTAAAATGTTTTAAATTAAAGTAACAAATAAAAAACCAGAAGAGAGATGGTTCCGCAGAGAGAGATACTGCGTTACTGTGGGTGAATGTTTGTGTGGGAATGTAAGTGCACTTAATGTCTTCCTCCTGCCACTGGGTAAGTTTATAGAAGTCGCAGTTATGCCTTATAGTTATGTTGTCAACTGTGATTTTTCAGATATGTGATGAAGTAAATACTTTTTGTATTCGCTTTCACACAATAAGTCCCAGTCTGAGCTCTTTGCATGATGACGAGCAACGGGCGCATATAACCTTTAAACTACTAACTCCACGGTCTCAAACAGCGATGATGTAACTGATCCAACACCGAACTGCTTATATGACATGAGCCTAAAACCGGGGATTGAAAGCCGCACGCACGCAGGCAAGCAATGCGATTAGAGATGTAGAAGCAGGCGGGTGGCGCAGGAAAAACTCCCTAGGCAGACACAGGGCAGGAGAGCGTAGCGGAAGAGACTAGAGAGCAATTCAGGCTCTGAAGCGGGGGTGCCGCAAAGGTCTTTGCTTTCCTATGGGCACTGTGCTGAGGGGCGGCGGAATTTATTATAAAGAGTAGCTTGGCCATTGAAGGCCAGGTTGTTTCTTTCCCACCAGACGATGTTCAAGGTACGCATTCAGGAGAGAGCAGAAGGTTCAATCACAATTACCAAAGTCGGATTGTAGAGGGTTCAACAGGTCCAGTAATGTTCAGATAACTGATATGTTTGCAATACGACACAGACTACGGATATGTAAGCAGCTCTAAGAGGCATGGCAATACCAGACAACCTGACAAAGTCACAACTGAACCCACTAGCAAGCATCGTCGACCCAACAACAACACTTACTGTCAAGCCTAGACGGAGTAAGACCACCAAAACAAACACACTATGTAACCATGTGAACTTCCATGAATAGGTACACTCACGTAAGTCGCCAATCGCGTAAAAGAACACAACCAGATTCGGTGAATGCTAGTTTGTCTCCGCCGAGCCAACTAGTCACACGAGATCTGCCGAAGAACCAGGGGGGACGCAGGACAACTTTATCTCCATAAGACATATATAAACATTAATGCAGCAATAATCACGCTACTGTGTGCGTTCTTAAGTATATCACCCTTCTATTATTGGAGGGTCAATTCTAGGTTTGCCTAGCATGATTGCTATCACATACGTTCTGTGATGGGCGCTGAAGGTTGTAAGGGTGTGGCTGGTCGCGTTGAAAGCAGGTTCAGGGGTTTCACAAATAGCACTCGCGGGACATATTCAGGACATTATATAAGTCACTCTTGGTCTACTTTTAGACTCAAGAACAGCTAGGCATAGGAATAGGCAAAGTATATAGGAATACGCAGGATGAACTGAGAGGTTGGAGAGCAGGCTAGGTGTCGTATGGTAATGGTGTGTCGCGGAATAGTACGAGAGCGGCACCTATTGCGTGCTACTGTGTAGTAGTAGCTCATAGACCATACCACCTTGTGGGTTTGGACAACCGGTTAACGAATTCTCTTGGAGTCTCCTAGAGCGCCGCTCAATGTAACCGACAAAATGCAACACCAGGTCAATACCACTTTGCCAACATCAGTTGCACTCGCAATCGCGTGATGAGAGTCAGTAATCTTCAGCCGCATCGACACAGGCGCGTTCTCTATCTATTGTGTAATTTAGCAGGAAAGAGAACTATGCGCGCTCATTGCGCGCATCACAGTCTCCTTGGGCACAGTCCATCTGTTTGTTATTGCTATCTTCTTTTGATGGAGAGGGGGTGTGTAAGCTAAGTTTGCGTGCCTAGCGGAGTTCCCGACGCGTGAGATCGCATTTGAGTCGGTAGTCGTGGAGTACTGTTTGTTGTATGTGAGAACGAAGTGCACATAGATCGAATGAGTGTTAGCTGTGCTGGGACCGTGTACAAGACCTGTTCTCTCGAGCAGTAGATCGTTCCTAACTCGCTCTTTCTAAGATGTCGCTGCTGTCGTCATGCGCACGCATGGTGACTCCGATGCTTCGCTGCGACTTTCGTTCTCAGTGGATGCGTAAGTGTCAGGTGTAGCCAAGAATGTAAGTAGCTGCAGATGCGCTCACACATATTCGGACCAAAGAGTATGAAACAACCGTCGTGACATAATAGAGAGTAAGTGTGTCTGAATTACTTGTCACGCCGACTGATTCCCGGTTTAGCATTCAAAAAGGTCACATTTCTCACTCACTCGCGTGTGGTGTCTATGGCTCTTGAGTGGGTTGCCAGGTTTGTTTGTGCCTCGCATTAAAGACTGCTAGACATACTACTATAGGTCCACCATAATCGTTTATGCAGCAAGGCTAGCATTCTGATTCATCCTTCTGCTCATGCGCATATAGTTCAGGGCGATACATTTTTCTCAGTGTACTCACCACCTGGAAGACCACCTACTATTAATCCCTAGTGATGATTCTCATCACTCCTCCTCATTATCAGGAATGATTGGACTCTCACCGTTTAGGCCTGCTTCTGCTCTCGTTCCAGGAATCCGCGAGACCTTAGAATCGATTGCTTTTGTCGAATATATACCATAGTAATTAGTTAACTAATTGTAATGGACACACATTCACTCATACACAATAATCTGATCACGGGTTAAGATTGACGCAGATCAGCCATCATGCAATAGGAGCAATACAGAGTCATGTGGGCATACTACTGCACGGACTCTAATAGGTGGCTAGAGGAGTGTTATATGGACTTGTGGTAAACGCACACGCTCTCACTTGTAGCATGCTTCAATCTTGGTTATAGGAGGGAACACATTGAATTAGCTGTCAGCCACATATGTCGTCGCAGCTGACTCACCGCCAACCGATCAGCAACTACTCGATAGCTCGTCTTCATATCCGGCCGCGATCGGAGACATACGATAAGACTGTATTCCATACAATCAGAGCAGTCTTTGAAACAACTCTGTGACAATCAGATAGAGGATTTAGTTGGGCCGTGTTATTAGTTTGAGATGTATACTTACTAAATTGTTTATGGAGGCATCGTATAATCTGATCATCTCTTTAGTTCGCGAAATTGCTCCCGCATGGCTTCCTGTCCGTCGGCGCCATTTTGCCGATAGGGTGACGAGCTGTTTAGCAGCAAGCCTGTGATACCTTCTACACCAAGCGTGGTGAACACAGTTTGATGCTTTGTAGATTCTACCCTTCTGAGGGGGTAATAGTCGGCGCTGACATAGCTCTACGTGAGCCTCAGCTAATCACTCTGTTCCCTATAGGGTTGCCTTGTGCGAGAGTCCTTATGACTATTGTCAGATAACTCCCTAGAGTTGGTGTCTAAGCAATAAGTGCATTTGCCGCGTCTCGCATGTGTCGCTGGCTAATCGATTTAGGAGAGGCATGATGTATAGCAGGAGAAGACATCGTTTTCTCTTTGTGCTTGGTCTTCGTTGTGTGTTGCGCAGCGACGCATAGATGCGGAAATGTGGTGCAGAGTTTGTGTGTTATTTGTCATTTCGTTGCTGTGTAGAGCATTGTGTACCAATATACACTTCGCACTTTGATTGGATTTTCTGGTCCTCTGGCATGGGCAGGTCGGGGTGTTTGTTGTTAGTTTGTGGCCAGGTGTGTCTGTATCTGTAGTTGTTGTTTTGTTGTATCTGTGCGCAGCACGGTCAGGTCTGTCTCGTCCGCTCGTGGGTCCAGACTTGGATTTGGTGGGGACGCAGTACCTGTGTGTCCGCGTTGGCGCTCTTCGAGCCATTTGCCTGGAGAGTATTGTGGTTATATGAGGAGATGGGCAGAGACTGAATGGGATGTAGGGGATATCACGACGTGGTGAGTGGGTGTTCTGAAGATGTTTTCTTATATTGAGAACACCACGCCTGGAATATAGGGCTAAAAGATATACTGGTGATAACTATCATACTTTGGCTCGTTTTGTGAGATAATGTAGGGATGGAGTGGGTACACTGCTGTAGTCTAATTCTGTCCTCAAGTGCTCACATCATGGTATGTAGTTCAGATAGAATTAGTTATATTCACTACTGAGCACATATCATAGGATATTAACGCTCTTTCTCTCACGATCGGCTGGTTTGAACTAAAGGTCCTGACATTTAAAGACACTCTGGCCCATTCAATATTTTACAGTCATGCTCTGGTTTATAAGGAGCTTATGCTGTGTGATGTCATCATTCTTACTTTAGGGCAATTCCACGTAACGGAATTCAAATCAAATCAAATGTTATTTGTCACATGCGCCGAATACAACTGTGAAATGCTTACTTACAAGCCCTTAACAAACAGTGCAGTTGTAAGAAAAATACGTTTCAAGTAAAATGTTTTAAATTAAAGTAACAAATAGTAAAAGCAGCAGTAACATAGCAGTAGTGAGGCTACAGTATATACAGGGGGAAAAAAGTATTTGATCCCTCTGCTGATTTTGTACGTTTGCCCACTGACAACAGATATTATCAGTCTATAATTTTAATGGTAGGTTTATTTGAACAGTGAGAGACAGAATACAACAAAAATATCCAGAAAAATGCATGTCAAAATGTTATAAATTGATTTGCATTTTTAATGAGGGAAATAAGTATTGACCCCTTTCTCAATCAAAAAGATTTCTGGCTCCGCAGGTGTCTTTCATACAGGTAACGAACGGAGATTAGGAGCACACTCTTAAAGGGAGTGCTCCTAATCTCAGTTTCTTTACCTGTATAAAGATACCTGTCCACAGAAGCAATCAATCAATCAGATTCCAAACTCTCCACCATGGCCAAGACCAAAGAGCTCTCCAAGGATGTCAGGGACAAGATTGTAGACCTACACAAGGCTGGAATGGGCTACAAGACCATCGCCAAGCAGCTTGTGAGAAGGTGACAACAGTTTCTGTGATTATTCGCAAATGGAGAAGACACACAAAAGACCTGTCAATCTCCCTCAGCCTGGGGCTCCATGCAAGATCTCACCTCGTGAAGTTGCAATGATCATGAGAACGGTGAGGAATCAGCCCAGAACTACACAGGAAGATCTTGTCAATGATCTCAAGGCAGCTGGGACCATAGTCATCAAGAAAACAATTGGTAACACCACTATGCCGTGAAGGACTGAAATCTCTGCAGCGCCCGCAAGGTCCCCTGCTCAAGAAAGCACATATACATGCCCGTCTGAAGTTTGCCAATGAACATCTGAATGATTCAGAGGACAACTGGGTGAACGTGTTGTGGTCAGATGAGACCAAAATGGAGTTCTTTGGCATCAACCCAACTTGCCGTGTTTGGAGGAGGAGGAATGCTGCCTATGACCCCAAGAAACCATCCCCACCGTCAAACATGGAGGTGGAAACATTATGCTTTGGGGGTGTTTTTTCTGCTAAAGGGACAGGACAACTTCACCGCATCAAAGGGACGATGGACGGGCATTGTACCGTCAAATCTTGGGTGAAAACCTCCTTCCCTCAGCCAGGGTATTGAAATGGGTCGTGGATGGGTATTCCAGCATGACAATGCACCCAAAACACACGGCCAAGGCAACAAAGGAGTGGCTCAAGAAGAAGCACATTAAGGTCCTGGAGTGGCCTAGCCAGTATCCAGACCTTAATCCCATAGAAAATCTGTGGAGGGAGCTGAAGGTTCGAGTTGCCAAACGTCAGCCTCAAAACCTTAATGATTGAAGAAGATCTGCAAAGAGGAGTGGACAAAATCCCTCCTGAGATGTGGTGCAAACCTGGTGGCCAACTACAAGAAACGTCTGACCTCTGTGATTGCCAACAAGGGTTTTGCCACCAAGTACTAAGTCATGTTTTGCAGAGGGTCAAATACTTATTTCCCTCATTAAAATGCAAATTCAATTCATAACATTTTTTGACATGCGTTTGTCTGGATTTTTTTGTTGATATTCTGTCTCTCACTGTTCAAATAAACCTACCATTAAAATTATAAGACTGATCATTTCTTTGTCAGTGGGCAAACGTACAAAATCAGGCAGGGATCAAATACTTTTTCCCTCACTGTACAGGGGGTACCGGTACAGGAGTCAATGTTTTTCACATTGAAATGTATGCCAAACAAAAACGATTGACTTCCAAGTTTAACCAACCATACAACTCTATGCATGGGCCGATAGGTAGCCTAGTGGTTAGAGTGTTGGGCCAGTTACCGAAAGGTTGCTGGTTTGAATCCTTGACCTGACAAGGTAAAAATCTGTCACTCTGCCCCGAA
>NC_036870.1:6480921-6526909 GCF_002910315.2 Salvelinus sp. IW2-2015
GGTAAAAAAGAGCAGCAGTAACAATAGCAGTAGTGGAGGCTACAGTATATAACAGTGAGGGAAAAAAAGTTTTGATCCCCCTGCTGATTTTTGTAACGTTTTGCCCACTGACAAAGATATTATCAGTCCTAATAATTTTAAATGGTAGGTTTTATTTGAAAGTGAGAGACAGAAAAAAATATCAGAAAAATATGTCAAAAAATGTTTATAAATTGATTTTTGCCATTTTTAATGAGGGAAATAAGAGGGAGCTTCTCATTCAAAAAGAAGTTTCTGGCTGCGGCCAGTGTGTCTTTTCAATACAGGAACTGAACGGAGATTAAGGAGCAACACTCTTAAAGGAGGCCCTAATCTCAAGTTTTCTTACCTGTATAGAAGATACCTGTCCACAGAAAGCAATCAAATCAATCAGATTCAAACTCTCACCCATGGCCAAGACAACAGAGGGCTCTCCAAGGATGTCAGGGACAGATGTAGACCTACACAGGCTGGAATGGGCTTACAAACCATCGGCCAAGCAGCTTGGTGAGAAGGTGACAACAGTTTCCTGTGATTATTCGCAAAGGAAGAACCACAAAATGACCTGTCAATCTCCCTCAGCCTGGGCTCCATGCAAGATTCACCTCGTGAAGTTGCAATATCAGGAGAACGGTGAGGAATCAGCCAGACTACACAGGAATGATGCTTGTTCAATGATCTCAGGCAGCTGGGACCATAGTCACAAGAAAACATTGGTACACACTATGCCGTGAAGTGAGCTGAAATCCTCTGCAGGCGCCCAGCAAGGTTCCCTGCTCAGAAAGCAACATATCATGCCCGGTTGAAGTTTGCCAATGAACATCTGATGATTCAAGAGGACAACTGGGTGAACGTGTGTGGTCAGAATGAGACCAAAATGGAGTTCTTTTGGCATCAACCCAACTGCCCGTGTTTGGAGGAGGAGGAATGCTGCCTATGACCCCAGAAACCATCCCCACCGTCAAACATGGAGGTGGAAACATTATGCTTTGGGGGTGTTTTTTCTGCTAGGGACAGGACCAAACTTCACCGCAATCAAAAGGGACGATGGACGGGGCCATGTACGTCAAATTTGGGGTGAAACCTCCTTCCTCAGCCAGGGTATTGAAAATGGGTCGTGGAATGGGTAAATTCCAGGCATGAAACACTGACCAAAACACACGGCCAAGGCAACAAAGGAGTGGCTCAAGAAGAAGCCATTAAGGTCCTGGATGGCCTAGCCAGTATCCAGACCTAATCCGCATAGAAAATCTGTGGAGGGGAGCTGAAGGTTCGAGTTGCCAAAACGTCAAACCTCAAAACCTTAAATGACGTGTGTAAGAAGATCTGCAATAGAGGAGTGGGAACAAAATCCCTCCTGAGATGTTGTGCAAACGCTGGTGGCCAACTACAAGAAACGTCTGACCTCTGGTGATTGCCAAACAGGGTTTTGCCACCAAGTACTAGTCTGTTTTGCAAGAGGGGTCAAAATACTATTTCCCTCCAATTAAAATGCAAAATTCAATTCAATAACATTTGGTTTGAACATGCGTTTGTCCTGGATTTTTTTTGTTGATATTCAATGTCTCTCACTGTTGCAAAAATAAACCTACCATTAAAATATAAGCTTGACATTTCTTTGTCAGTGGGCAAACGTACAAAAGTCAGGCAGGGATCAAATACTTTTTTCCCTCACTGTACAGGGGTACCGGTCAGGAGTCAATGTTTTCACATTGATATGTATGCCAAACAAAAACGATTGACTTCCAAGTTTAACCAACCATAAACTCTATGCATGGGCCGATAGGTAGCCTAGTGTTAGAGTGTTGGCCAGTTACCGAAAGGTTGCTGGTTTGAATCCTTACCTGACAAAGGTAAAAATCTGTCACTCTGCCCCGAACAAGGCAGTTACCCATTGTCCCTGTAGGCCGTCATTGTAAAATAAGAATTTTCTAACTGACTTGCTATTTAAATTGAAAAATAACTACTTTAAAAAATGTACAATAAATAATAAAACAAATTGGGAAAAAACTGCAGATTCTGTTCCAAAATTTGTATCTGCACAGTTCTTCCTGTAAGTTGTAACATTTTCAGAGGAAATTTATAAAGTAGTCCTTGCGCATAATATTTATGGTTTGTTAAACTTGAAATCAATGGCTTTTGTTTGGTATATATTGTCAATATGTGTATGAAGGCGAAGTCAGTGCAGGAGAGCAGAGTATAATTAAATAAAGCGCACTTTATTTATAGTTCAAACCGGGACACAACAAAACAAACGCACTCAAAACGGAAACAATAAAGTAAAGCGCTTAACAAACATCACTTGACATGAAGACAATTAACACACAAACATGATGGGAAAACATGAGGGTTAAATACAAGTAGATTGATTGGGGAAATGAAACCAGGTGTATGAAACAAGACAAGACAATGGATATATGAAAAATGGAGCGGCGATGGCTAGAAAGCCGTGACGTCGATCGCGAACGCCGCCCGAACAAGGAGGGAAGCCGACTTCGGCGGAAGTCGTGACATATATTTAACGTGAAATGTCGGTGTAATTCCGATCCATGAATTGCCCTTTATATCCGTCCTTGTGGTTTTTGCCACCGGAGGAGGAATATATACATACATTCCTATGTGGTGATGAAATTCTGGTTATGTTGTGGTCCTATTGATTGACATCAGGCCACAAGCATTGAGGGATTTAACGTGTTTACTTTAAGCAGGTGGAAGAGTGTTTTAGAGCTCATGAGATGTTCCATTATACTAAATGACTCTCTTTCCTCACTTACCTTTCAAACCTCCGCAACTCTCTCCCCTCTTTTATAAGACCAACTGGGCCTTCACAAATCAGCGATGCACCATCTGCCCACACTAGCCCGTGTCTATATCCTCCCTCCCTATAAAAAACATGAGAACAAGCATTCACTAATTATAACCCTCACATCTGTGTCATTGCATTTTTTAAACATATTTACTGTATTCCTAATACATTATCATCTATGACTATAGTACATTATTCTGTGAAGCCCGCAGCAGAGAGCCTACTGTACACACTTGCTGACCGATTTATGACTGATGCCGTCCAATAGTGACTGGGAGATTTACAGCAGTTTGTGCCATTAGCCTCCAGACACCTCCTGGTGCAGTCTGGGCATCATTTCTATAGATAATATGGCCGTATTGTTACGAGGAAACGTGCCTCCCGGACAACTTACGGCTGCACTGTCAAACCGCCACTGGAACATGCAATAGGCTGATTGAGGAAAATCACAAGTGAGAGAGAGAGCCGTTTGGCGTGTGCTGTCGTGTTGGGTGTGTGTGTGTGTGTGTGTGTTGTGTGTGTGTGTGTGTGTTGTGTGTGTGTGTAGTGTGTGTGTGTGTGTGTGTGTGGGGTGTGTGTGTGTGGTGTGTGTGTGTTGTCAAGTGAGTGTGCATTCACCTGGAGACGGCTAGTGAGGCTGTTGAACGGTCCTGATGCGCCGGGTAAATTAAAGCTGTTTTTTACTCTCTCTGTCTTGGGTCTGATACACCTGTATGTCTCCGTCTGTCAGACAGTAGGCCAAGTGAACAGTCCTGGCTCCAGGTGAACTAAAAGGTCCTTGATATCTTCAAATCGGAAATTGTATTGGTCGCATCCACATATTTCGGCAGATGTTATTGCAGGTGTAGTTAAATGCTGTGTCTCTGTAGCTCAATAGTATCATAAATGACCAATAGCAGAAGCAAGTATAACGCTTATACGTGAGTGATGGCATCAGAGAGATGGATCGATTCGGAGAGAATGTCGAATATGATGAGACTAAAGTACAGTAGAATATTTAATGAAGCTGCCAGTTGAGGAATGAGACTGCGTGGAGGCTACACACCTTTAATATTGTACCGTATATTATAGTCTCTTGCTCAGTTTGTGCATCAGGGCTTCCACTCCTCTTTCTATTCTGAAGGTTAGAAATGAAATTCTGTGCAGGACGTAAGACACCGCGTTGTACGAGATCTTCATTCTTAGGTCAATTGTCGGCATTTCTCAAGAACAAGTAGAATGAAGAGTTTCAAGAAAGAAATGTTTCCTGGCATTTTGGAGCTTGTAATGCCCACAGATCAATGCGCCCAGACGTCGGAGTGCTCGTGCAGAATCAACTAGTCTAAAGAAGGCCAGTTTCTTTCTTCTTAATCAGGAGCGACACAGTGCATTTCAGCTGTGCTAAACACACGATGATGCAAATGCTTTTCTAAGGATCATCATCTTCTAAATGATAAACTTCGCGCACTATAGAAATAGCGAGACAGATGCGAAGTATTTATCTAGTAAAGCATAGATTCTACGTTGTTATTGCGGCCTCTGCCAAAAACGATATATGAAGTGACATCTCTGACGCCTAACGCGCACATCTACGCGTCTACAGAGTCAAGTCACTATGGAGCGCGAATCCTCTAATCCTGAAATATATTAGGATATTCTTGGACACAGATGTCTCGCTCTCTCTCTCGCTGAGATATAGATACCACTTTTGAACGGTGGGATCATTTTATCTGTGTTATGGGCAGCTAGAGATGTGACATGACACGCGTAGGCGCGCGCTCTGGTTGGAGCATTTTGGAGCTAACGCGCTTGCAGCGTTGTCATATGCACTTTTATTATATATTTGATGCTACTTTCAGCCTCGAGGAGTATATTTAGAGAGAGTCCGGGATATTCATTAAAGCGCGAGAGAGAGAGTCTAATAGAAGGGATTTGACAGGATAGAGGAAACCTAAATGTAATTTGTAATTAGGTGAAGCTATCCCCTTTAACATTGAGGTTAACTATTCCTTTAACATCTAATGGTCAGAACCTGCGTAAATTATCGAAGGGATGTAAGGATGGGAAATAAACCTAACAACTTGAATGACTAATTTTCTCTGAAAACATCCCAATTCACTGGGGCAATTCGAGTATAGTAATAATATGGTATGTATATTATATATTATATATTCCACTCGACCTCGCCTGGATGTCTCTTCTTAAGCGTTTCTACGAAGGTAAAAGAGAAGATGTAAAGATACAGCATACGCTCGATGTGTGTGTGAGGTATAATAGCGCCTCTCGCTGGATCCTTCAGGGGGAGGGCTGGGGGTGTGCGCATTTGACATTGTCTTTGGATTCATCATGTATAACTCATTGTTAAGAAAAAGTTTGGGTCAGAGCACGATGTCGTCTAGCTTGTTCTTCGCTGCTTCTAGATTTTGAAGTTTCTCAGAGAGATAATACAGAGAGAGAGGCATCCACTCAAGGTATGAGTGCGGTGAATTTCTCAGAGATTAAATAGATATTTCATATATATATTGAGACAGGTGCCTGCCAGAGTGTTATTATTGAGTCCCTAGCCTGTCGTGTCTTACGAGAGGAGAACAGCTCAGGTCGTCTAATATCTTCATAGTAGATGTGTTCTATATTACTAAACACTAACGTGAAGGCGGGATAAATCTAGAAGATGTAACCTGGCGTATTCTATCGCATCTCACAGCTATATAGGACTCCCAATGTATAATTAAATGAGCAATTGCCAAACACAAATCTACTGTGGGGAGCTTCCAAGTCAGACATGGATCAGGTGAAATAAAAGTTCATGGTCATTGTACGTTGTCTACAGACCGAGACTCACCACTGAGTGATGTCGCATCGTAGTGTATTAACATAAGCACTGCAGGTAGTGTTTGGGAGCATAGTAGACAGTAGCCTCAGATCTCTCAGTGTAGCTAGGAGCGGGTCTGACTCCGTAATGTATATACATCCAAGTATTATATCTGTGATGTATGATTGTGTAAAAGAGTCTAAGCAGATGCTCTACATCAGGTAAAGTGAGTGAAAGCGAGCGATAGATTGAGGGGACATTATGTATAGCTCAACACTACCGGCCGAAAAAAGTAATCGCTGGTGAGTCTAGACTGTGAGTAAACTCACGAGGTCTCTCACGGCAGGGAATAGCTGAGTTGAGCTATAGTCTTCCACTTACTCCTATGTTGACAACAGAGATCACCGTCTGAGTACGCACACGCACACGAGGAGTAGTATCGCCCCACTGTTATATAGATAGGACTATCATGGAGCCCTGTACTCCATATGCTGAGCGATCTTGAGAGGAAGAGAGCGCGCCGCCGAGAGTTCTCACGCGTCTATAAGCTCGTGTATATGCGCACTTACACTCGGAACTAGTTCTCAAAGACACGTTATGCAGAGTGAGTCTATAGATTTTAGAGAGCACCGTGAGCATGACTTCTATCATCTAGAGTCGCTCTCAGAATACCAAGCAGAGGAGCGCGAGTTCGAGGCTTAACTCGGCAACATTATTTGTGATGAAAATATTATCTAATCTGGATTAATCACGATTGAATAGTCATCTAAATTGGCTCAGTGTTTATACGTTATTATGTTGTATGGATAGGGAAGAGATTGTGAGCACATTATCTATGCGAGAGAGAGAGTAGTAGACAAAGGAATATTGTATATTGTGTATACACGAGATAACATCCTCTCAGAGGAGTTAGAGGAGCAAGAGACGATATATGTGTTCATCAGACAACAGTACGTAACGTGACCAATACGCGCACGATACACGCCGGAGAGCTTGTTACGCATCATATTCTATGTTACAGAGGAGTACTGCGCGCGCATTATGCCCTGGAGAGATCTCGCTCTCTCAGAGGTCGTAGATTGATCTCATCTATTTAATGTAATTTCAAGTGAAGTTGTGAGTTTTAGAGAAATTAGTCATTTCAAGTTGTTAGGTTTATTTCCCATCCTACATCCTGATATTACCAGGTTCTGACCATTAGATGGTTAAAGGAATAGTTAACCTCAATGTTAAAGGGATAGTTCACCTAATTTACAAAATTACATTTAGGTTTCCTTATCCTGTAAGCAGTTTATGGAAAAACCTGTTTTCGCTTTTCATTATGGGGTATTTGTGTTTCGATTGATGAGGGCAAATATAATTTAATCCATTTTAGAATAAGCCTGTAACGTAACAAAATGTGGAAAAAGTAAAGGGGACTGAAACTTTCTGAATGCACTGTATATACACTACCGTTCAAAAGTTTGGGGTCACTTAGAAATGTCCTTGTTTTGAACAAAAAAGCAAATTTTTTTATCCATTTAAATAACATAAAATTGATCAGAAATACAGTGTAGACATTGTTAATGTTGGAAATGACTATTGTAGCTGGAAACAGCAGATTCTTTATGGAATTCTACATAGGCTTACAGAGGCCCATTATCAGCAACCATAACTCTCTGTGTTCCAATGGCACGTTGTGTTAGCTAATCCAAGTTTATCATTTTAGAGGATGATTGATCCTTAGAAAAGCCATTTGCAATTATGTTAGCACAGCTGAAAACTGTTGTCCTGATTAAAGAAGAAAGAAAACTGGCCTTCTTTAGACTAGTTGAGTATCTGAAGCATCAGCATTTGTGGGTTCGATTACAAACTCAAAATGGCCAGAAACATTTTCTTCTGAAACTTCTCAGTCTATTCTTGTTCTGAGAAATGCGAGCAATTGCCAAGAAACTGAAGATCTCGTACAACGCTGTGTCTTACTCCCTTCACAGAATAGCGCAAACTGCCTCTAACCAGAATAGAAAGAGGAGTGGGAGGCCCGGTGCACAACTGAGCAAGAGGACAAGTACATTAGAGTGTCTAGTTTGAGAAGCAGACGCCTCACAAGTCCTCAACTGGCAGCTTCATTAAATAGTTCTACTGTATTTTAGTCAATGCCATTCCAACATTTTTTTATTCAAATATTTTACTTTTAGATTTGTGTGTATTGTTGTTAATTGTTAGATACTACTGCACCGTTGGAGCTAAGAAACAAAGCATTTAACTACACCTGCAATAACATCTGCGAAATATGTGTATGTGACCAATACAATTTGATTTGAAGATTATTAAGACCTAGTCACCTGAGCCATGGACTGTTACTTGGCTACTGTCTGAGACGGAGACAGTACAGGTGTATCAGACCCAAGACAGAGAGAGTAAAAACAGCTTTAATTACCCGGCCATCAAGACCGTTCAACAGCCATCACTAGCCGTCTACCAGGTGATGCACACTCACTGCGCACAAAAACACACACACACACACACACAACCCAACACAACACACACACAACACACACACACACACACACACACACACACACAACACACACACACACACACACACACACACACACACACACACACACACACACGCACACGGGCTCTCTCTCTCACTTTGATTTTCCCTCAATCAGCCTATTGCATTTGTTCCAGTGGCGGTTTGCAGCCGTAAGTGTCCTGGAGGGACAGTTTTCCTCGTAAATACGGCCATTATTAATCTTAATAGAAATGAGCCCAGACTGCACCAGGAGGTGTCTGGGCTCAATGGCAACAAACCTGCTGTAAATCTCCCAGTCACTATTGGAGTGCATCAGTCAGTAAATCTGTCAGCACAGTGTGTACAGTAGGCTCTTCTGCTGCCGGGGCTTCACAGATAATGTATCATAGTCATAGATGATAATGTATTATGAATACAGTAAATCATGTCTTTAAAAATGCAATGACAACAGAGTGTGAGGGTCATAATTAGGGTGATGCTTGTTCTGCATGTTTTTTTATAGGGAGGGATGATATGACACGGCGCTAGTGGGCAAATGGTCATCGGCTGATTTTGTGAGGCCCAGTGTGGTCTTAATAAAGAGGGGGAGAGAGTTGCGGAGGTTTGAAAGTGTAAGTGAGGAAGAGGAGTATTAGTATAATGGAACATCCTCATGAGCTCTAAAACACTCTTCCACCTGCTTAAAGTAACTACGTTAAATCCCTCAATGCTTGTGGCCTGCTCGTATTCGATTATGTAAATATGAGAGACCACAACATAACCCAGAATTTCAGTCACCACATAGGAATGTATGTATATATTCCTCCTCCGGTGGCAAAAACCACAAGGACCGAGAATGATAAAGGGCAATTTCATGGATACGGAATTACACCGACATTTTTCACGTTAAATATATGTCACGACTTCCGCCGAAGTCGGCTCCTCTCCTTTGTTCGGGCGGCGTTCGGCGATCGACGTCACCGGCTTCTAGCCATCGCCGCTCCATTTTTCATATATCCATTTGTCTTGTCTTGTTTTTCATACACACCTGGTTTTCATTTCCCCAATCAATCTACTTGTATTTAACCCTCATGTTTCCCATCATGTTTTGTGTGTAATTGTCTTCATGTCAAGTGATGTTTGTTAAGCGCTTTACTTTATTGTTCCGTTTTTTGAGTGCGTTTGTTTTGTTTGCTCCGCCGGTTTGGAACTATAATAAAGTGCGCTTTATTTAATATACTCTGCTCTCCTGCACCTGACTTCGCCTTCATACACATTGACAATATATACCAAACAAAAGCCATTGATTTCAAAGTTTAACAAACCATAAAATATTATGCGCCAAGGACTACCTTTAATAATTTCCTCTGAAAATGTTACAACTTACAGGAAGAACTGTGCAGATACAAATTTGGAACAGAATCTGCAGTTTTTCCCAATTTGTTTATATATTTACTGTGTACATTTTTTAAAGTAGTTATTTTTTCAATTTAAATAGGCAAGTCATTAAGAACAAATTCTTATTTACAATGACGGCTACAGGGGAACAATGGGTTAACTGCCTTGTTCGGGGGCAGAGTGACAGATTTTTTCCTTGTCAGGTCAAGGATTCAAACCAGCAACCTTTCGGTAACTGGCCCAACACTCTAACCACTAGGCTACCTATCGGCCCATGCATAGAGTTGTATGGTTGGTTAAACTTGGAAGTCAATCGTTTTTGTTTGGCATACATTTCAATGTGAAAAAACATTGACTCTGTACCGGTACCCCCTGTACAGTGAGGGAAAAAGTATTTGATCCCTGCTGATTTTGTACGTTTGCCCACTGACAAAGAAATGATCAGTCTATAATTTTAATGGTAGGTTTATTTGAACAGTGAGAGACAGAATATCAACAAAAAAAATCCAGACAAACGCATGTCAAAAAATGTTATGAATTGATTTGCATTTTAATGAGGGAAAATAAGTATTTGACGCCCTCTGCAAAAATGACTTAGTACTTGGTGGCAAAACCCTTGTTGGCAATCACAGAGGTCAGACGTTTCTTGTATTTGGCCACCAGGTTTGCACACATCTCAGGAGGGATTTTGTCCCACTCCTCTTTGCAGATCTTCTTCAAGTCATTAAGGTTTTGAGGCTGACGTTTGGCAACTCGAACCTTCAGCTCCCTCCACAGATTTTCTATGGGATTAAGGTCTGGATACTGGCTAGGCCACTCCAGGACCTTAATGTGCTTCTTCTTGAGCCACTCCTTTGTTGCCTTGGCCGTGTGTTTTGGGTGATTGTCATGCTGGAATACCCATCCACGACCCATTTCAATACCCTGGCTGAGGGAAGGAGGTTTTCACCCAAAGATTTGACGGTACAATGGCCCGTCCATCGTCTCCCTTTGATGCGGTGAAGTTGTCCTGTCCCTTTAGCAGAAAAAACACCCCCAAAGCATAATGTTTCCACCTCCATGTTTGACGGTGGGGATGTTTCTTGGGGTCATAGGCAGCATTCCCTCTCCTCAAACACGGCAAGTTGGGTTGATGCCAAAGAACTCCATTTTGGTCTCATCTGACCACAACACGTTCACCCCCAGTTGTCCTCTGAATCATTCAGATGTTCATTGGCAAACTTCACGGGCATGTATATGTGCTTTCTTGAGCAGGGGGACCTTGCGGGCGCTGCAGGATTTCAGTCCTTCACGGCATAGGTGTGTTTACCAATTGTTTTCTTGATGACTATGGTCCCAGCTGCCTTGAGATCATTGACAAGATCTTCCTGTGTAGTTCTGGGCTGATTCCTCACCGTTCTCATGATCATTGCAACTTCACGAGGTGAGATCTTGCATGGAGCCCCAGGCTGAGGGAGATTGACAGGTCTTTTGTGTTTCTTCCATTTGCGAATAATCACAGAAACTGTTGTCACCTTCTCACAAGCTGCTTGGCGATGGTCTTGTAGCCCATTCCAGCCTTGTGTAGGTCTACAATCTTGTCCCTGACATCCTTGGAGAGCTCTTTGGTCTTGGCCATGTGGGAGAGTTTGGAATCTGATTGATTGATTGCTTCTGTGGACAGGTATCTTTTATACAGGTAAGAAACTGAGATTAGGAGCACTCCCTTTTAAGAGTGTGCTCCTAATCTCCGTTCGTTCCTGTATGAAAGACACCTGGGAGCCAGAAATCTTTTTGATTGGAGAAGGGGTCAAATACTTATTTCCCTCATTAAAATGCAAATCAATTTATAACATTTTTGACATGCATTTTTCTGGATATTTTTGTTGTTATTCTGTCTCTCACTGTTCAAATAAACCTTACCATTAAAATTATAGACTGTAATATCTTTGTCAGTGGGCAAACGTACAAAATCAGCAGGGGATCAAATACTTTTTTCCCTCACTGTATATACTGTAGCCTCACCTGCTATGTTACTGCTGCTCTTCTATTTACTATAAATTTAAAAACATTTTACTTGAAACGTATTTTTCTTACAACTGCACTGTTTGTTAAGGGCTTGTAAGTAAGCATTTCACAGTTGTATTCGGCGCATGTGACAAATACATTTGATTGATTTGAATTCCGTTACGTGGAATTGCCTAAAGTAAGAATGATGACATCACACAGCATAAGCTCCTTATAAACCAGAGCATGACTGTAAAATATTGAATGGGCCAGAGTGTCTTTAAATGTCAGGACCTTTAGTTCAAACCAGCCATCTGAGAAAACCGAAGATTAGATTTGATGTTTAATTCTGATACACTGATTAGACTTGGAGATGATACAGAAGTGTCCCCATTTAAATCTTCATCTCACAGAGCCGTGAGTGTTTCACCTTGATCTTTTGCTTAGCTGTGTCCTAGAATGGATCTGACCCCCCCCCCTGACACTCTCCACGTCTGCCCATCTCTCACACCATCTAAGGGAAGATAGTCAGGGTGCCCCTGCCACCTGTCTCCCCACAAATGGACACACACAGACAGACTGACCGTGTGCGCACAGAACAAACACAAGCACACACACCGGCAAAACCACACCCGCTAGCAGAGAGTGTGGCCGGTCCAAGCATCGAAGAAATACCACTGCGCCACATTCCGGCAGCTCCTCCACCAGGGAACAGGAACGTCTCTCTCTACAGCCTCTCCAGCATTGACGCCAGATGCCTTGCACACACAGGAGTCTCCAAAGTTGGTCCCAGAACCCTAAGGAAGGTGATTGGCTGCTGATTGTACAAACCGAATGGCCCATTAAACTCCTGTTTCACAGTGTGTGATCCTGCTAAGTCTCTGGATGGCCATTGTGACAGGCGGATGAGGATGTTTCTGCTCCAATATACAAAAACATACCGGGACTTTACTGTTCGTTTGGAATACTGTACCCACGCTAGCATCATGTTCTGGCCGGTATGCTGGTGCAATTGCAACAGCTAATCATGTGTTCCTTAAAGATGCCTCAATAGCTGGCACCAATCATAACTTGCCTATAGAGGAACCAGACTCGTATCTGTCTATGATGGCTGCCTTTTACTAGTTCAGAGCGAGAAGGGGTGGCTGCTCGCAATGATCATGTTTATTCAAACACACTATATCTCTTTGTGGATTTTGGAGAGAAACCATAAGTAGTCTACTGAGAAAGTAGCAACTCCAGTATGAGTGGCTCTAGAATGTAAATGAGACCTTATAGGAGGAGGGATATCAAATCACTGTATACTATTATTCACAGTTTGGCAAACAAAAGTAATAGAACACCATATTGAGGAAATGTGACCTTTTTTGAATGTCCGGATGTGGATTAGCTTTTTGTCAGAGGTTGTTTCTGTGGTGGGGGAGCACCGCTACTGCCTCCCCACTACAGCCACTCGATTCGGCCATCTGCGTCAGCAGCCTGCATTTAGAAAATGGACGTCATGAGCGCGTTAGCCCAGCGCTAACGCTAATGTACCGTAAAAACAGGCCTGCACCGCTCATGTGGTCGGGAACTCCCTTCGCAACTCTCCACCCCCCCTTCAAAAAAAGCATACACAAGATGGACTGTGCCAAGGAGACTGTGACCATGCCTGTCCATTACCATGGTGAGAAGGTGCGGGAGGGGGCTGAGTTGCTTGGATTGCAGATATGCAAGGTGTCGGTGGTTGGACTAATGCCGTTCTCATCGGCACATCGTGTACTGCTGCTCTCAACTTCACATAATGCATTTATAATTGCATTCCTCCCTGGTGAATAACAATGACTTTATTCAGAGCCATGTTTTGCTAGAGCAGCAATAAACTAGCATAGTAGTATATAGCAATCATGCTAGCGAAACCTAGAATTGACCCTCCAATAATAAGAAGGTGATATAAGAACCCACACAAGTAGGTGATTATTGTGATTATATGTACTTATTGTCTTTATGGAGATTTATAGTTGTCCTGGTCTGTTCTTGGAGATCTCTGTGACTAGTTGGCTCGAGAAACTAGCATTCACCAATTCTGGTGTGTTCTTTTACGGGCAGAACAAGGCAGTTAACCCATTGTTCCCCTGTAGGCCGTCATTGTAAATAAGAATTTGTTCTTAACTGACTTGCCTATTTAAATTGAAAAAATAACTACTTTAAAAAATGTACACAGTAAATATATAAACAAATTGGGAAAAACTGCAGATTCTGTTACCAAACTTTGTATCTGCACAGTTCTTCCTGTAAGTTGTAACATTTTCAGAGGAAATTATTAAAGGTAGTCCTTGGCGCATAATATTTTATGGTTTGTTAAACTTTGAAATCAATGGCTTTTGTTTGGTATATATTGTCAAKATGTGTATGAAGGCGAAGTCAGGTGCAGGAGAGCAGAGTATRATTAAATAAAGCGCACTTTATTATAGTTCCAAACCGGGAGCACAACAAAACAAACGCACTCAAAAAACGGAACAATAAAGTAAAGCGCTTAACAAACATCACTTGACATGAAGACAATTACACACAAAACATGATGGGAAACATGATGGGTTAAATACAAGTAGATTGATTGGGGAAATGAAAACCAGGTGTGTATGAAAACAAGACAAGACAAATGGATATATGAAAAATGGAGCGGCGATGGCTAGAAAGCCGGTGACGTCGATCGCCGAACGCCGCCCGAACAAGGAGAGGAGCCGACTTCGGCGGAAGTCGTGACATATATTTAACGTGAAAAATGTCGGTGTAATTCCGTATCCATGAAATTGCCCTTTATCATTCCGGTCCTTGTGGTTTTTGCCACCGGAGGAGGAATATATACATACATTCCTATGTGGTGACTGAAATTCTGGGTTATGTTGTGGTCCTATTGAATTAATTGTACATACAGAATACACCAAGTGACGAAAAGCAGGCCACAAGCATTGAGGGATTTAACGTAGTTACTTTAAGCAGGTGGAAGAGTGTTTTAGAGCTCATGAGGATGTTCCATTATACTAATACTCCTCGTTTCCTCACTTACACTTTCAAACCTCCGCAACTCTCTCCCCCTCTTTATTAAGACCACACTGGGCCTTCACAAAATCAGCCGATGCACCATCTGCCCACACTAGCCCGTGTCATATCCTCCCTCCCTATAAAAAAACATGCAGAACAAGCATCACCCTAATTATGACCCTCACATCTGTTGTCATTGCATTTTTAAAGACATGATTTACTGTATTCATAATACATTATCATCTATGACTATGATACATTATCTGTGAAGCCCCGGCAGCAGAAGAGCCTACTGTACACACTGTGCTGACAGATTTACTGACTGATGCACTCCAATAGTGACTGGGAGATTTACAGCAGGTTTGTTGCCATTGAGCCCAAGACACCTCCTGGTGCAGTCTGGGCTCATTTCTATTAAGATTAATAATGGCCGTATTTACGAGGAAAACTGTCCCTCCAGGACACTTACGGCCTGCATCTGCTGCCAAACCGCCACTGGAACAAATGCAATAGGCTGATTGAGGGAAAATCAAAGTGAGAGAGAGAGCCCGTGTGTGTGTGTGTGTGCGTGTGTGTGTGTGTGTGTGTGTGTGTGTGTTGTTGGGGTGTGTGTGGTGTGTGTGTGTGTGTGTGTGGTGTGTGTGTGGTGTGTGTGGTGTGTGTGTGTGTGTGTGTGTGTGTGTGTTTTGTGCAAGTGAGTGTGCATCACCTGGTAGACGGCTAGTGATGGCTGTTGAACGTTGATGGCCGGGTAATTAAAGCTGTTTTTACTCTCTCTGTCTTGGGTCTGATACACCTGTACTGTCTCCGTCTGTCAGACAGTAGCCAAGTGAACAGTCCATGGCTCAGGTGACTGAGGTCTTAATAATCTTCAATCAAATTGTATTGGTCACATACACATATTTCGCAGATGTTATTGCAGGTGTAGTTAAATGCTTGTGTTCTTAGCTCCAACGGTGCAGTAGTATCTAACAATTAACAACAATACACACAAATCTAAAAGTAAAATATTTGAATAAAAAAATATGTTGGAATGGCATTGACTAAAATACAGTAGAACTATTTAATGAAGCTGCCAGTTGAGGACTTGTGAGGCGTCTGCTTCTCAAACTAGACACTCTAATGTACTTGTCCTCTTGCTCAGTTGTGCACCGGGCCTCCCACTCCTCTTTCTATTCTTGTTAGAGGCAGTTTGCGCTATTCTGTGAAGGGAGTAAGACACAGCGTTGTACGAGATCTTCAGTTTCTTGGCAATTGCTCGCATTTCTCAGAACAAGAATAGACTGAGAGAGTTCAGAAGAAAATGTTTTGGCCATTTTGAGTTGTTAATCGAACCCACAAATGCTGATGCTTCAGATACTCACTCAAGTCTAAAGAAGGCCAGTTTTCTTTCTTCTTTAATCAGGACAACAGTTTTCAGCTGTGCTAACATAATTGCAAATGGCTTTTCTAAGGATCAATCATCCTCTAAAATGATAAACTTGGATTAGCTAACACAACGTGCCATTGAACACAGAGAGTATGGTTGCTGATAATGGGCCTCTGTAAGCCTATGTAGATATTCCATAAAGAATCTGCTGTTTCCAGCTACAATATCATTTCCAACATTAACAATGTCTACACTGTATTTCTGATCAATTTTATGTTATTTAAATGGATTAAAAAATTGCTTTTTGTTCAAAAACAAGGACATTTCTAAGTGACCCCAAACTTTTGAACGGTAGTGTATATACAGTGCATTCAGAAAGTGTTCAGTCCCCTTTACTTTTTCCACATTTTGTTACGTTACAGGCTATTTCTAAAATGGATTAAATATATTTTGCCTCATCAATCGAAACACAAATACCCCATAATGACAAAGCGAAAACAGGTTTTTCCATAAAAACTGCTTACAGGATAAGGAAACCTAAATGTAATTTTGTAAATTAGTGTGAACTATCCCTTAACATTGAGGTTAACTATTCCTTTAACCATCTAATGGGTCAGAACCTGGTAATATCAGGATGTAGGATGGGAAATAAACCTAACAACTTGAATGACTAATTTCTCTGAAAACATCACCAACTTCACTGGAAATACATTAAATAGGATGAGAAACAATACTCCAAGCCGCAGCTCCATAGTTCTTGTCAGACATAGAAAAATGATGCCACATACTTGTTGTTGGGTGGGATTGTGTGTGTGTGTGTGTGGGGGGGGGGGGGGGGTTGGCATTTGACCATTCTTTGGATTCATCATGTCTAACTCATTGTTAAGAAAAGTTTGGTCCAATTCAGATGTTAGGTCCTATATGTTTTGAATATTACATGAATCCTATAAATTAAAATGACCAATTTAGATGCTATCAATGTGATTAATTTCTCAGAGATTAAATAATATTTCATCAAAATAATGTTGCAGTAATGCTAATCTTATCTGTTTCTAACAACAAGAAACAATTTCAGAACAATCTGAGAAGGTGCGTGTTAAAATCTAATTATTGTGCTTTTTGAGGTGATACCAGTCAACTGACAACACTTACTAAAAATCTGGGGCAGACTGGTACTCAGATACACTAACCAGCTATCAAATAAATAAATTAACAAGCATTGCCAACACAAATCTACTGTGGGAGCTTCCAAGTCAGACAGGATCAGGTGAATAAAAGTTCATGGTCATTCGTTGTCTAAGACCGAGACTCCACCACAGTGATTCCCATGATTTAGTGTATTAACTAAGCTCTGCAGGTAGTGTTTGGGAGCTAGTAGACAGTACCCCTTCCCAGTAGTACACACTCCCACTCTCTGACTCCGTATGATATGATTAACACCATTGTGATTTGGCTTCATATTTCTATATTATGAGTCAACTTGAGGTCAAGTCTCTCTTACTCTACTCTAACCTTTCCCACCAGATACTAAAACACTTAGTTATGCTTATTTAAAGTTAATTAATGATAAACAGGCCAATTACACTGATTTCATCTTTCAAAACAGTTGAAAATCTGTTTATGGAGATAGCTTTTAAATACATCATTTGCAACTGCCTCTTTAAATAGTCAGCCTATAAATTCATCACCATAAAATGACATGTACTGTAGATCACTATTAATATAGAGTATTAGCTCTTATTCATCACCCTTTACCACCAGTGAATGATCAACCATGGTGTTAATGTGCCAAAGTCAGCTATAACTCCAAATGACGGTGATTATCTTCAGCTGTGTCAACCAAATGTCATTAGAGACTTGCTGTACTGTTCTGAACATTATTATATCAAATCAAATACATTTTTATTCGTCACAKGCGCCGAATACAGATGTAGACCTTACCGTGAAATGCTTACTTACAAGCCCTTAACCAACAATGCAGTTCAAGAACTAGAGTTAAATAAACTAAAGTAAAAAATGTAATTAAAAGTAACACAATAAAATAACAATAACGAGGCTATATATATTTAACAAGGCAAGTCAATTAAGAAAAAAAATATTATTTACAATGACGGCCTGAACCCGGACGACGCTGAGCCAAATTGTGCGCCACCCAATCACGGCTGGTTGTGATACAGTCTGGAATCAAACCAGGATATGTAGTGACGCYTCTAGCACTGAGATGCAGTGCCTTCGACCGCTCCGCCACTCAGGGGGTAGAAGCTGTTAAKGAGCCTTTTGGACATAGACTTKKCACTCCGATACCGCTTGCCGTGCATTAGCAAACAGAACAGTCTATGACTTGGTGACTGGAGTCTTTCATATTTCTTGGGCCTTCCTCTGACACCGCCTGGTATAGAGGTCCTGGATCGCAGGAAGCTTGGCCCCAGTGATGTACTGGCCCGTACACACTACCCTCTGTAGCGCCTTATGGTTGGATGCTGAGCAGTTGCCATTCCAGGCGGTGATGAAACCGGCCAGGATGCTCTCGATAGTGCAGCTGTATACATYTTTGAGGATCTGGGGACCGATGCCAAATCTTTTCAGTCTCCTGAGGAGGAAAAGGTGTTGTTGTGTCCTCTTTACAACTGTATTGCTGTGCTTGGACCACGATAGTTTGTTGGTGATGTGGACACCAAGGGACTTGAAGATCTCGACCCGCTTCACTACAGCYCCATCAATGTGAATGGGGATGTGTTTGGCCCTCCTTTTCCTGTAGTTCTCGATCATCTCCTTTGTCTTGCTYACGTTGAGGGAGAAGTTGTTGTCCTGGCACCAAACCCTCCCTACAGGCKGTTTCATCATTGTTGGTGATCAGGCCTACCACTGTTGTGACATCAGCAAACTGATTGATGGTGTTGGAGTCATGCTTGGCCACGCAGTCGTGGGTGAACAGGGAGTAGAGGAGGGAACGAAGCACGCATCCCGAGGGGCCCCCCGTGATGAGGATCAGCGTGGCAGATGTGTTGTTTCCTACCCTTACCACCTGGGGGCGGCCCGTCAGGAAGTCCAGGATCCAGTTGCAGAGGGAGGTGTTTAGTCCCAGGGTCTTTAGCTTAGTGATGAGCTTTGAGGGCACTATGGTGTTGAACGCTGAGCTGTTGTCAATGAACAGCTTTCTCACATAGGTGTTCCTTTAGTCCAAGTGGGAAAGGGCATTGTGGAGTGTTATTTAGATTGCATCATCTGTGGATCTGTTGGGGYGGTATGTGAATTGGAGTGGGTCTAGGTGTACGGGATGATGGTGTTGATGTGAGCCATGACCAGCCTTTCAAAGCACTTCATGGGTACCGACTTGAATGCTACGGGGCGGTAGTCATTTAGGCAGGTTACCTTYGCTTTCTTGAGCACAGGGACTATGGTGGTCTGCTTTAAACATGTAGATATTACAGACTCAGTCAGGGAGAGATGAAGACACCTGCCAGTTGGTACGGGCATGCTCTGAGTACATGTTCTGGTAATCCATCTAGGCCCGCGGCTTTGTGAATGTTGACCTGTTTAAAGATCTTGCTCACATAGGTTACGGAGAGCGTGATTACACAGTCGTCCGGAACAGCTGGTGCTTTCATGCATACTTCAGTGTTGCTTGCCTTGAAGTGAGCATAAAAGGCATTTAGCTTGTCTGGTAGACTCGCGTCACTGGGCAGCTCACGGCTGGGTTTCCCTTTGTAGTCCCTAATAGTTTGCAAGCCCTACTCGCCCCATCCGACGAGTGTCAGAGCTGGTGTGGTAGGATTCAATCTTAGTCCTGTATTGAAGCTTTGCATTTTTGATGGTTCGTCTGAAGGCATAGCGGGATTTCTTATAAGCGTCYGGATTAGTGTTTGGGGCGGCAGGGTAWTCTAGTGGTTAGAGCGCTGGACTAGTAACYGAAAGGTTGCAAGATTGAATCCCGAGCTGACAAGGTAAAAATCTGTCGTTCTGCCCCTGAACAAGGCAGTTAACCCACTGTTCCTAGGCCGTCATTGAAAATAAGAATTTGTTCTTAACTGACTTGCCTGGTTAAATAAAGTGTCCTGCTCCTTGAAACTGGCTACTTTAGCTCGGTGCGGATGTTGCCTGTAATCCATGGCTTCTGATGTGTACGCACGGTCACTGTGGGGACGACGTCATCAATGCACTTATTGAGGAAGCTGGTGACTGAGGTGGTTATACTCCTCAATGTCATTGGATGAATCCCAGAACATATTCCAGTCTGTGCTAGCAAAACAGTCCTGTAGTGTAGCATCCGCGTCATCTGACCACTTCCATATTGAGCGAGTCACTGGTACTTCCTGCTTTAGTTTTTGCTTGTAAGCAGGAATCAGCAGGATATAATTATGGTCAGATTTGCCAAATGGAGGGTGAGGGAGAGCTTTGTATGTGTCTCTGTGTRTGGAGTAAAGGTGGTCTACAGTTTTTTTTCTCTGTGTGGCATGCTGGTAGAAATGAGGTCAAACGGATTTATGTTTGCCTGCATTAAAGTTCCTGGCCAATAACAGAGCCGCTTCTGGAAGAGCATTTTCTTGTTTGCTTATGGCCTTACACAGCTCGTTGAGTGTGGTCTCAGTGCCAGCATCGGTTTGTGGTGGTAAATAGAAAAAAATATAGAGAAAAACTCTTCCTTAATAGACATCACGCACCAGTTATTGACAAATAGAAACACACCCCCACATCTCATCTTACCAGTTGTAGCTGTTCTGTCCTGAAGATGCACGGAAAACCCAGCCAACTGTATATTATCCGTGTCGTTGTTCAGCCACGACTCGGCGAAGCATAMGATATTACAGTTTTTAATGTCCCGTTGGTAGGATAGTCTCGAACGGAGATCATCCAGTTTATTCTCCAGTGATTGCACATTGGCCAATATAACAGATGGTAGAGGCGGGTTACCCAATCGCTGACGAATTCTCACAAGGCATCCCGATCTCTGCCCCCTGTATTTACATCTTTTCTTCACGCGAATGACAGGGATTTGGGCCTGGTCTCGGAGAAGCAGTTTATACTTCGCATCGGACTCGTTAAATAAAAAAATCTTCTTCCAGTTTGAGGTGATTAATCGCTGTTCTCATATCCAGAAGCTCTTTTCATTGGTAGCAGTAGCATTATGTACAAAATAAGTGACAAACAATGTTAAAAACCCAGAAAATAGCACAGTTGGTTGGAAGCCCGTTAAATGGCAGCCATTGTCCATCTATTATACAGTAAGCAGGCCTGTGGACCGGAGTGTGTAGCCAAAAACAAACTACCTCTATCTAATTTCGGGGCAATATGAGACTTTAATGCTAGGTTCTATCACAGTCCTCTTTAGAAAGGGAACATTCACTCTGACACAGCAAGGAGAGGGAGGGAGGTTTATGTAGCCGAGGGGACATTTAAAGGATCCCCCCCCCCCCCAGTGTTGGACAACGCTGAGAGGCCATGCTGGTTTGAGAACATGGAATTAGAAGTGGTCCAAACCACAATGACATGAGCAGGAGGAAAGAGTGTGATGTCATAGTAGAGTGATGTGATGGAGGTTGCCGATGATTGGACGCAAGCCTTGTCTGACCTTAGGGGAACTTTTCTGGGTAGAATGAAAAAGTCTTTAGCTAAGTACTTGAGTTATCTACTAAGATAGATTACTTAACAATTTAGCAAAAACAAACARTACAATGTGTTCTTGCCTGATGCATGTTTTTTTAGCTTATATGTAAAAAAAATAAAAAATAAGATATATATATATATACTGTTTTCTGAATGCGATAAACGCAAACTACAAGCTGGATAGACTGATTTATGTGTCACACCAATTTTGCCTAGATTGCCTTTTTAATTTAAGATATCTGAGATCTCTGAAGAAGAAAACATCCCTAGTGAAAAACATAAAACTGCTCCCAACGCATGCCAATATACAGTATATTGTTTCAAGATGACCGAAAGATTTCTGCAAAAATCTTCTTGAGTTTTGGAATCATAAGTTGACTGTCACGTTGATAAAGAGCACAGTCTGTGTCCATTATACCCCGTCTACTGTCTACTGTATTGATGACACCATGTCCCCCCTCCTCTGTGGCGTTCACGTCCCCCTTTCTCTGTGGCATTTCATCGTTCAATTGGATTCAAAGATTAAAGTCATCATTTAAGTACCAAGAAATGCTTTCAAGTGCTTTCATGTGAAATAATGCCTCCCATATAATATACTGACAAAGTGTGGCTTAGCTTAAGCTCTTTGCTATGGACACAAATAGTTTGTGACATGAAAGGGATTCAATTAGTCAGTAAAATGTTATACTTTTCAACATGGAACCACACACGGACTCTAAGCTGCATTAGACCACTTAATAGAGATGAATTAAATGCTTAGTCTGTGGGGAATATAACAATGCTTGATCTCCCTGGCCTCCTGGATCCTGATGCTAAAATKATATTAAGGGGACTGTTTGGAATTATTGGATGCAAATCTGTGTTTGGTTATTTAAATAAAATAAAAAATACMGTTTTTTTGAATGACTAATAAAGTCATGGGACTGTTGAAATGTCGTTTGAGGCTGGGAGACAGATTCATGAGGGTTTCTTTTCTTTCGCTGAAATCTATGAATGTAAAGAGGTTTCCATATAAAAAGTTAGTCATAAAGGATGTTCTCAGATACGCTTATAGAGGCTGAGTTTGTTTTTGGTTCCTACCAGACCTGGGTACAAATAGCATTTGCTTTCTTTTAAATACTTTGAGTATTTAGTTGTGCCARCCTGGAGTGCCAGATGGGTGAGGTTTGCGTTGTTTTGCATGTGTGTTTGGAACTATAATCATTTATCCTCCCACACTGCTGAGTCACACTAACCAGAATGTATAGCTGCATTGTAATGGCTCAGGTATTAATCTTTGATCACCCATAATAAGAATTTCAATCAACAATTTCATGAGCGTCCCAATTCATATGATCTAACCTCTGGGTGTAATTCCACTGCCACCCAGCAGAGACCACTGTGGGCAAACATCTTCCAATAACAGGACCTTTGACATCATCAACCTTGAGCCCTGACATGAACACATGCACCAATGTCATTGCTATGGAAACATCTATTTCCAGGAACTGGAGTTTAAGCCTATGTCGGGAAATMTGTGGTTCTGGTCATATTCTTTTTAGTTATAGCTGCATTCTAACATAACTTCCAGGGTTTGGCTATTGACTGTCTGTAGTCTGTTTACATTCATTCAAAGTGAGAGGTACAGCAGCTTAGAGTAGACACCACTAAAATAAGTCACCGCCCTATCTTTCAGACCGACATTCAGTGACACCTCACTCTTTCTTTATCACACAAACCAAAACTCCTCGCCCTACAAAAGGAAGCTTGACAAACTCCTCAGTGAGCAAACACAATGAGGAGTTCTACCTAGACAGTGATTTGCAGGCTGTAGTGTAATTCAGCCTGGCACGTCACAGACACCAGCTAGACACATTGTGTACCCATCTTTCCCTTTGAAGCAGACTAATGTCCCGTAAGAAAGCAGGTGTGTGGGAAGAGACAAAGGACATGCAAAAGCACTGGCAGGAAAGCTTAATGGATCAGAAACAGTGACAAACAGATGCATCTCCTCTCCTGCATTTGTTTTTGGTGCTTGTTTGGTTTCCATGTAAAAATGACAAGCTCGGGTGCCTCGATGAGTCACACGTGGCTGTCGTTCCATTCATCCAATAAACAGGCTGGGAAATATTGTATTACTGCCATTTGTCTTAGAAATGATTTTGCATCAAAAGCTGTTTTATGTCTGTTGTTTATTCTTAGTGTACGTGTGTGTGTGTGTGTGTGTGTGTGTGTGTGTGTGTGTGTGTGTGTGTGTGTGTGTGTGTGTGTGGTGTGTGTGTGTGTGTGTGTGTGTGTGTGTGTGTGTGTGTGTGTGTGTGTGTGTGTGTGTGTGTAGTGAGTGAGTGAGTGAGTGAGTGAGTGAGAGAGAAAAAGGCCTTCATAATTCTCATAACAACCTGCTGATGCGCTGAAACAGATTAACCATTAATGATTAAAGCGAGCTCAGAAGCAACCAGTCTTTGTAGATAAACTCCAAAGCAAGTGTTTACTGCAGCCAGAGAAGAAAAGCTTCCATCTGATCTAAGACTATAAACGAAATGAGCCTGTGAAAATCTCCAAAACGTTCCAAACCCTATTTAATTTGTTAATAGAACTGGTGAACACTGTGTAGCCAACAGAAAGTCAACAAGAGAGAAAGGGAGTTTTTCTCAGAGAATGACAGCCTTATTGAGATCCTACCTTTGCCGGAAGCCTTTTTTACATGGATCCATGCCAGCAAATACTTACCGTAAACCAGCCATATTGTTAGGAAAAGCTCACTCATATTACAATGGCCTGCAGTGCCCTGATCCTCAAAGTTATAGCCTACTTGAAAATGTTTCTGACTTGACAGAATACTGGTATGTAGTCCTACAGTGTTTCCCAGCCCTTTAGATGGGTTACCTGACAATGCCATGAAAACTATGCACACGCTTCAATGGGGCAGAAGGCTCTGTGTTGTTGTGATTCTGGATGGCCAGATAGCTAGCTACAATGACAAGAAGATGCCATGTGGGCAATTGTAGGTGTCTCGTTTCAGCTAGTTTTATCTTGTTCTCGGTAGCATGTCTTGTTTTGGGATGTTTTGACTGATGTCACATCTATGCTAATATGTCTAAAATTCACTAGCTAGCTAACCAACAACTGTAACAATGTACTCGAGAGACAACAAGTGCTCATTATGCAAATGTATTTATCAATAAATATTGGAGACAAAATATAGTTTACATGTTGTCAACAACTAAGCCAAMMMYKRMYTKSCYWRKTWAAWWAARGKTWAAWTWAAAAAAAAGTAAAAAAATGCGTTGCTAAACAACCAACCCGGCTATAGCTGGAGCTCGACTGATTCCAGTTGGCATTTTGTCCACCTGAGCAATGTTACCTGACTCCAACTCAAGTGCCTTGTCTGTCCAGGCCTAGAGCAAATATTGCCAGTCATCTTAAGGAGTCCACTTAAGAATACATATCCACTATTTTTGCTGCTGCCCCTTACTGTTTTGGAGGGGCAGGTCTATACTCCTAAAAGTATAGAAYTGAACATAAAAGTGTTTGTCATTGAGACTGTAAAAACTAATGTGCTACAGCAACCAAATTCACCAAAAAGCACGTTCCCAAACCTATAGCGTACATACCATTCTCAACACTCCTTACACAATACTTAAATACTTAACCACAAACTATAAAAAGCTATACATGGTGAAATAAATAATGTTTATGGAGGATGATTTATATTGGCTTGCGAAAACACAAACCAAAATCAAAGACCACAACACATAAATGTGTCCCAAGACCCAAACGTTAAATAGCGATCCTTTGGGTCCATTCATTTCACATGCTTCCAATTCCGACAGAAATGTTCAAGAGGAAACAGTTGATTTAGGATATTACTTGAGAATGACTTCAATTAGCCATGGATAATGTGAACCCTGAGCATATACATCATGGTTGACAGCACCAAGCGACCAACAGCAGGCTAGTATGACATGTGACTGTGACTTTCCGAGCAGCACTTAAAGTCACATAGTCACATGTGACTTTTCAGAGCAGCGACAGGCTCATTTGAAAGGGACATTTCAGAGCGTTGTTATATAGATGACTATGAATGTCAGAATGTTAGTCTAGTAAAGCCTCATCATATTAGACTAAGAGGATAGACTCTGAATACTTAACAGATTAATAGACAATGTTGGGTTGCTATTGTTAGGAATAGGATTCACTGTATCCATGGTAAAGTATAGGAAACTACTTTCTTAATATTTTACCAAATCATTCTGATACGCAGTGAACAATGATTTCACTGTACTGGGATTGGAATAGTTTGTAGTGTAAGAAGCCAACATGCACAAGTTGTTCCTTACTGTTTGGTTGTTCTCAGAATGTTCTCAAAATATGCATTACAGCAACAAGCATATTTACAGACGCTTGTACACATGTTATATGGACATACACATGTATAGTCTGATCGAAAATGATTGGCACCAATGATAAAGATGAGCAAAAAAGATTGTATAACATAAATAATACAAATACTGGGCTATATTGTACATAAAAATATAATAATGATAAAACATATATATATATATATATATATAATACTAATACAATTGCTCAGAGAAAGAGATTTCGTTTAATCCTGAAGAGTCTATTGATGCACCCGTGAAACAATCTAAGTAACAATTAAGAAAATATATATATTAAAATCTGTCCATTTGAAACTAGTCTCAGTCCACGCATGTGCCTATGGCAGCCTCCCGCATCTGCGGTGGAAGGTAGCAGAGCTATAGCGGTGTGTGTCAGACAATGAGACAACCCGAAAATCGGTCTGCTCAGGAAAACCTATGTAGCATCCGAACCGTTATGGAAAGGGGAGACTCTCACGATGGTGTTCCACGACCCCCAGTGTCGTCGTCTGAACGTAATCCATACAAACAAATGGAAGTATGGAGGTAGGTTGGTGCCAACACAAATAAGGGGTTAAATATGTGTAAAAAAAAACAGAATATTTCCTGTGCTTTCTTATATCTCATAGATATAGAACAGACACCTTATTTCTTGTGATTCATTAAATGTTTTCCCCAAATTCAATATTTTATCAAATAATTTGTTCATCTTTTTTTTATACATAAAGGGGTCCTAAAACTCAAAATCAAATAGCTAAATGATTAATGGTACTGTATGACCATCCTAAAACCATTCCATATGTTAGCACTTCAGCACCAATCGCTACGTTGTAACGTTGGGTCAGCTAAACGCACAGTGGAGCAGCAGACTCGATACTGTACTGACTCATGGCAGAGCAGGCTGTTTGCTACCTCATTAAAACGTGTTCATTTTGATAAAAATAATGTCACTACAGTAGCTAACTAACTAGCTAACTTGCTAATGGAAGGAGCATGGCATTGAGTGTTGCACTAGCTGGTTGGTTATCTTCTCTTTCGTTTTATATGAGGTGACTGGCTCAGGCTTAGCTAGCAAGGTAATAATGGACAAGTTGTCGTGTACATGATCAAACTTCAGAAATACACTAAACTCCTTAGTTTGATGTAAAATAACGTGACTAAGACCTCCTCGAAATCAAACTTCAAAATGAATTACAGATTTATCGATATCTTGATTTATTTGACTATTTTTGAGGGCGACAAGTGACTCTTGTTGCTAGGTAACTGTCACGCCCTGGCCATAGAGAGGCTTTTATTCTCTATTTTGGTTAGGCCAGGGTGTGACTAGGGTGGGCATAGTGACTAGGGTGGGCATAGTTTCTTTATTTCTATGTTTTCTATTTCTTTGTGTTTGGCCGGGTGTGGTTCTCAATCAGAGGCAGCTGTCTATCGTTGTCTCTGATTGAGAATCATACTTAGGTAGCCTTTTCCCACCAGTGTTTGTGGGTAGTTGTTTTCTGTATAGTTGTAGTTACCTTAGAGAACTGTTCATTTTTCTCTTTGTTATTTTTGTTTCAGTGTTCAGTTGAATAAAATATCATGAACACGTACCACGCTGCGCTTTGGTCCACTCCTTCTTCATCAGACGAGCGTGACAGTAACATTATAAGATTCATGGGAAGAAGTTGCTGCCAAGGGCGCCGAGTAGACATAGGATGCCCATTCGATCAAAAAGCTTTGAAGGACGCAGAGGATCCCTCCATGACTAGACAACTAGCATTTGAGTTTGACTCGATTGACTCGTGAAAGTGCATATCAAGTGATCTAGTGCTCGAAGTGGTCACTCAAAGTGTTGGGTTTAAGATTCAGGTTTAGACCATTCGTCTATACAGAATCTTTCCAGATCCTTGATATCCTTTTTCTGTGCTTCTGGACTGCCCTCTTCAGTTCAAACCACAGGTTTTCAATGGGGTTCAATTATGGAGACTAGCATTTCTTTGTGGATTTTGATGTGGTGTCCTTGGGGTTAAAGTGCATTCGGAAAGTATTCAGACCCCTTGACTCATTCCACATTTTGTTACGTTACAGCCTTATTCTAAAATATATATATATTTTTAAATCACCTAATCAATCAACACCCAATAACCAATAATGACAAAGCAAAAACAGGTTTTTAGATTTTTGCAAATTTTCGGAGAAAAGAAAACACTCAAATATCACATTTACATAAGTATTCAGACCCTTTACTCAGGACTTTGTTGAAGCACCTTTGGCAGCGATTACAGCCTTGAGTCTTCTTGGGTATGATGCTACANGTGTATGCACGTGTGCGTGTGCGCTGGTATCATCATGACTAAGGAGGACATCTGCGTCTCTCCACTTGATTTCACACATGCTGACAATTTTATAATGACCTGCATTTTTCATTGCTTTTTTAATAGTTTGGCAGGAATTGTCTCTGAGGATCACATTCCCCATTGGACAAGAGCAGAGCGGAGAGGGGAAAGAGTGAGGATTGTGGAGACTTAGCAAGCATTGTTACATTTCACAGAATAACCAGGTAACGATGTAACAAGAGAACAATACAAATGGATTTAAGCTCCTAACCAGGCAATACAGAGCTCATGTAGGATAGAAATGAAATGTTAGTCTAAAATGATGTTAGGGTCCTGATGTAACCGTGCGCAGGTTACCGTCAGGTACCTTTATCGGGGCGGGAGTAATCTGATGATTACCACATGGAAGAGCACTTAGGGCACATTAGCAAACTGCCGTCAACATGGACGGGACTGACGGACGGACAGACACACAGCATGTGCAAATGTATCCCTATTGTTCAATCAACAYACCACAACATTTACACATATGTACACATATTTACATGCATGCAAAACCTTATTGCACCGCACACACATCCCACACAGGAGACTCACAATGATATACGTTGCAGCATCAAATCAGTCACCCGCCCTTGTATTTCTCAGACGAAGCAGCTCTCCTGATCTCAACTGTTTCCCAGATGTGGAATGTCAGTGATGATCCCGTCCTATGGATCTCAGTGGGAGGCACGGGGTGCCCTTTGTGCAGGAGCTGAACCCGTCCCAGCTCCCTTCATAGACTTCCGCTGTTATACTGTTATGCTCTAAGGCTGGCGCCTCTTCCTTCCAACTCTACCATGCTCTGTTTATTCATTGTTTGTGCACAGGAAGCATGAGTCGGCGGTAATCAACATGTGGACACACAGAAATACACATGCTCTAGCATGCGTACACACATGCCAAACGCATACACTGAGTTAGTCTTTGTTTCTTTTTTAGCCACCAAGCACTGSCATTGTAATACTTTTGATTACTGTTTATTTATACGGCTTTTATTTCTCAATTTAGATTTTTGTCAATTTCTTTTGAAGTGGAGGATATCTCATTGCACTGGATGACTAACAGACGCTTGAAATACAAATTGAAAACATAAAAAGCAGGCTACTCAGGGAAAGGAAAGGCCTGGAGTTGTATTTTGCTTGCTAAATATACACCCTCAAACAACATATCCCTTAAAATATACCCCTGTGAGCAACGTGAGAGGCGTTTACAGTCGCCACAAAGCTTCTCCAAGCATTCATAACACTGAGTGATGATTTATGAAAGCAGAATCTGTTATTAACTTTGGTTTTCTTTTGACATTTGGGAATCTATTCAGTGCACCCTTGCATTATGGTCTGTCTCCGTGACTGTCCAGACAGGTCTTGGATGGCCAACACAAACAACCAATCCCCTGTAGTTGGGCAGCAGGCGTCACGGCAACCCAAAACGGGCCACGGCAACCGAAAGAGTCGACACCGAGCACCAGCCCCTCCACTGTTCGTCCGACCATAGTAAAGTTTTCCAGACTGGAAAAAATGTCCACAACAATTAACATAGTTTAGAGGCAAAGGCACCTTAGCACTAAGCTGAAACAAGAATGGTMAAGAACAAGAAAAAAAAACGACATAAACACACAGTGCAGGAATAAACTCATTAAAGGGAGACATTTTAGCTGGCTACAAAAGCAAAAGATTGTTTTTTGTCTGAGAGATTAGCAATGCTCGAATTTGTCTGGCACCAAGGCAGCCATTAAAATGTTTGGCACTCACTTGCCTATGCTACGGGTGAAGCTTTTTACTGAGATCCAGATCTAATAGAAGGGGAATACCAGCCATACAGACATGAACAGGCTTGGAATGGGCCAAAGGGGCGGCTGAAAAGCACAACAGACGTGTTGAGCTGAAAATATGTCTACCTCCATGACAACCTTCCCCTTTTATGTGAGTGTTCTCGGGCTTTGAGATTTATGTTATTGAAGGTGGGAATTTTTGCGCCCGGCATTGTTGAACTTGCTCTTGCAGGTCTTAGGTGGTAGGTGCACATGTCAACAAGACATCTGATCGCAGATTATATATGCATAACAGGTTCGGGTTTCTAAAAACAGCCTGGTCCCAGTGCACCAAAAATAAAAGGGCTGAAAAGTGAGAGAGAGGRAAAAAAATGGTTGGTTGTCTGGTTTCAATTCTCCTGGCTCATTGTTAGCAGAACACAGGGGCCGGCTGTGTATTGTGGTAGAAAACTAGAGCTTTGTCAGCCTCCAGCTTTCACACATTGTCCAGAAGTGTGGCAGAGATGCTGAGGTGGGACTTACACTAAAGGATTTACAAGCTGTAAAGTGGCTTTTTGGTTTTGACATTTTACTTTTGTCCCCATAGGAGAACACTTTTTGGTTTCAGGTAGATCCCTTTGGTGGTTAAAAAAATGTATATTTAGAACCTTTCAGTGGTGTAACGGTTCCACGTAGAACCTTATATAAGTGAAAGGGTTCCACTTGGAACCAACAATAATTATTTTMRGAAGGTTCTCCTATGGGGATAATTGAAGAACCCTTTATAGTTCTAAGTAGTACCTTCTTTTCTAAGAGAGTAGTTTGCCGACGTCTCACAGACTGTTGATATGGAACAACAGCATCCAGGGGTRAAGTGAGGGATAAACATTGCTCAATGACTAACCTCTTTCTCCTTTCCTACCTTTCTATCGCCTTTCGTCTTTTCACGTGGCTCCTGCCCTTCTCTCTATCATCTAGCTCGACTCTTTCCCCTCTCCCATCCATCTCTCTCTCCTCCCTCCTTTCCCACYTTTTTCATCTTCTCTCTAAAATCGTCCTCCTCCCTTGTTCCCTCTCTCCTCTCACCCCCTCCTTTCTTATCTTCCTTATCTCCCATTTACTCTACTCCCTCTTCATCTCTCTTCACTTCTCTGCCCTTTTCCTCTCCTCTCTCTTCTCGTTCCCTCTCTCTTCTCACTGAGATGTGAAGAGCGTTGCCCTCTATGTTGGCCCCAGAACAAGCGCTGGCCTTGTGAGGCTCTGTTTGCTCTCCGAGATGTTTTCTCACATAGCAGTGTTTCACAGCCTGCCCTGGCAGATCACACCTCCCTGTGTGTGTGTGTATGTTTGAGTGTGTGTGTGTGTGTGTGTTTGCTTACACTCAAACCAGGCCTATGCATTCGTTCTTAATACTTGCTGTTGGTAAATTGCATAGGTGTGTGATTGTGTGTGAACACACACCTATGTGTTTGTGTTTCTGTGAGTATTTACTTGTTTGTGCGTGTGTGTGTACCCTTGCTCACAGAAGAACTAATGGACCAAGGCATGCATTGCTTTCCTGTTTTCTCTATCAACAAACGGAAAAGGAAATTCTCCAGGTTTTTAGATTTTATTGGAATTGTTTGAGAAAATGAAAATTAGCAAATGAACATTTCACCAAAATACTCCACCACGAGCGGCTGTAAAACGACAAATATCTCCCMAAAATTACTTATGTTTGTCAAATGAGCATCAATATGGTTGATAGTCCATAATCATAAATTACATACTTAAAATTAACTGTATAATTTGAATTATGTGTCAGTGAGGGTTGCTTTTTTAAGCRCCAATGAGATTGCAGCAAAAACATGAGGCAGCTGGTCACATCTTACTACATTTAGTCTTTTGAAATGTAGATTGTACCCCTGTACGCATCGATATACAGTATGAGTCTTTCCACACATACAGGATCTTAATTTGAGCCAGTTTGCTACAGCAGGAAAATAATCCAACAGCAWCAGAAAATGTGAATTATTATTTGGATCATAATTAATGGGCTGATACGTTTTTCGTAAGGGAGAATCAAGTCTGACATTTCTAAGTGGAAAGCCTTTTTAAACCTCAAATACACTAAACGTTTAATATCAGGAAAGTTATACTGCAACAGGGTGATCAAATTAAGATCCTACATCTGTAGTAAGATCCCATGTGAACTCACTCTCTCAGGCAGATGGCCGCCAGAAATGTTCCATACCGGTCCTGAGTAAAATCAGTTCTAGATGAGGTCTTTATTGTGTGTGACAGGAATTGACTGTCTTTTTAAATTGACAATCTATCGGCTATCCATCATTCTGAAGCTACAGCTAGCAGGACTTCAAATATACATGCCACTCTACAAATTACAATTACAAATTACATAAGACTTCTGAGCAAAAAAGTTTAAATTTCTAGGTACATTAGATTCTGAGAAACTTTGGAAGAGGGCGATCTAAACACATACTTTAATACAAATTAATATGAATCAGACTAAATACCATGTAGTATGTTGCCCATGTCATGGCATTTCTAAATACTTGCAAAGTGCATGTTTCTCTGATAAGTATGAGCTGAGTTTAATGTTGAATTTGATATATTCATCAGACAGAATAGGTTTGCTGGAGCTAAACCAACAATGGTGACTTTTGGAAAAAATGTAGAACTGCATTTCAAGGTAAAGGAACAATATTTCAAAGTTGATCATACCGTCGTTGTGGAATTCTGTTGTTGAATATTTGGCCAATTCCAAATCTGGGAAACAAAGAATAACGTGAGTAATGGCAGGAAAGATGTCATTAGCCTCGTCTGAGGCAAAAGACTGCCATATGGTGTCCAATGCACAACAACGCACTGCAAATAGAAGATTTTGACATTTATCTTATCTTTTATCACCATGTACTGCMCACACAAGAGAGAGACCTAACTCTCTCAGGGCTGAGATGGAATCCATGTTAGCGAAAATCTCAGGGAGGGTCACAGAAACCACACTCAGGGAAAAATAACACACATCACATGGATCAAAACGTGCGATACGGGAGCCAATGAGGTTCATCTGACAAAGAACATTCCTAAATTGTGTGTTTTCTTCATTTATCACGCTCCATCTGAAAAAGTGCAGTCCTGAGATGCCAGAGAGTTGCAGTTAGCATTCCCAGACTGAAATTAATCAGGACATTTACCACAAAATGACCTAAGGGACTGGCATTTTCCTAGGTACTTTTGGCCGTCGACACGAGAGAACCACGACACCGTACGCGAAACTTGACAAGTCTGGCGTCTAGCAATTCTAATCAGACTAGGTTCAGGCCTCATTTGCTTRAAAATACATGTTTAATTATATTTTAACGAGAGGTACATCTCGAGAGCTGTTCAAATAATGACACAACGGTTTATATCGCCTCCATTTCAAACACTGTCGAGGTGTTTAATAACTCGAGTACCATCTGTATCTCACCCGGGGTTCGTTGCTAATTTTAAACCTAATAATGTACTGCTCTTCGGACTTTGCTCCGACAGCAATTCAGGTCTGTCAAATATCCCCTCCCAGACAGTTCCCCCGTCTATCCTGCCCACACCTGATCTTATCTGCTGCTACACAATATGGAACATGATGGAGAGACAGACAAAAACAGCACTCTTATGCAACCCAGASTTTTAGAGCACGTTCCCTAATCGGAACAGTGAATGGCCACAGTCAGACAGACGGGGGATTTCAGGAGTGCAGCCAAAAGACGAGAAAGGACAGCAGATCAGATTGCATGTAGATGAAGATTTTGAGTTTTTAGTGATATTAGTCCCATAAAGGCGTCTGTATTACACAGATTTCACAAGATGGCTAACTGCTTATGCAACTGCGGAGTGGGAACACAGTGCAAAGTCTCTGCATAATAAGTCAACTCCTAAAATCCCTGTTAAATTCAACCTGCCAATAGAGACTCATTCAGTTGATGATCTTTCTATCTGAACAACAAGTAGAGTATGAACCCTCTTTTATGATCAGGTGTGTAACAAGTTCCATGATAAAGCAACGATTCCCCTTTGGTAATTTTCTCAAAATACTCAGGCAAAGGTAGAATATTTCTGACATCTTGAAACAGACACCTGCACCCAACTCGGCTGACAAAAAGCTACACACTTTGAGGTTTGGTTCTGAAACCAGCACACTAACGTGACAACTCTCAGACACCGACACAGGACTCCATTTTAGTAATACACACAGACTACTTTTAGCTTCCCCCCCKCCCCTCCACTCCACCACCCTATTTGAAAAAACAGAGTGCTCTTACTGCAGCTCCGGCAGAGTGATCCGGCTGGGCTTTTATGAGATACTGGAGTGGGGCTGGCGGCAGGAAGACTGACCGGCTTGTGGGGAGGACAGAGGAGCCATTTTGTTGCCCCCATCCCATCACTGAGCCCCTTTAAATATGAATTCATAAACTCCCAGAGCCATTGCTCCACATCAAACACAGACCTCGTAGGAAAAGCACTGAGCTGATGCATCTAGGAAAGAAAATAGAGAGAAACGKGTAAACAGGACTATGTGCAGACAGAAATTTATGAAAATATTGATGTGCTAAATATATTCAGAGGAGTCATTGGTTTTGTGGAATAGTGTCGGAATGATGAYTTAAAGCAAAAGCACTTGAATAGATTTTGAAATAAGCAGCTGCGTCTTGGAAGTTCCAAGTGTGAAAATGTATTTACTGAACAAAAAAATAAACGCAACATGCAACAATTTCAAAGATTTTACTGAGTTACAGTTCATATAAGGAAATGAGTCAATTGAAATAAATTCATTAGGCCCTAAATCTWTGGATTTCACATGACTGGGAATACAGATACGAGTCTGTTGGTCACAGATACCTTAAAAGGTAGGGGCGTGGATCTGAAAACCAGTCAGTATCTGGTGTGACCACCATGTGTTTCTGTAAGTCGCTCTGGATAAGAGCATCTGCCTAAATGACTAAAATGTCAATAGTAAATGTTTGCTTAGTATGCAGGCCATGGAAGAATAAGGGACGTTTGTGTACAGATCCTTGCTGCAAGGGGCCGTGCTTTATCATGCTGAATCATGAGGTGTTGGTGGCGGATGAATGGCATGACAATGGGCCTCAGGAATCATCCCTGTATCTCTGTGCATTCACATTACCATAGATAGAAATGCAGTTGTGTTTGTTATCCGTAGCTTATGCCTGCCCATATCATAACCCCACTACCACGGGGACTTTGTTCACAACATTGACATCAGCAAACCGCTCGCCCACACGACGCCATGCACCCTGTCTGCCATCTGCCTGGTACAGTTGAAACCAAGATTTATCCGTGAAGAGAACACTTCTCCATCGCGCCAGTGGTCATCAAAGGTGAGCATTTGCCTTCTAAAGTCGGTTACGACGCCAAACTGCAGTCAGGTCAAGATCCTGGTGAGGATCACGAGCATTCAGAAGAGCTTCCCTGAGACGGTTTCTGACGGTTTGTGCAGAAATTCTTCAGTTGTGCAAACCCACAGTTTCATCAGCTGTCCGGGTGGCTGGTCTCAGACGATCCCGCAGGTGAAGGAGCTGGATGTGGAGGTTATGTGTTGGCGTGGTTACATGCGATCTGCGGTTGGGATGCCAGTTGGACGTACTGACAAATTCTCTAAAACAACATTGGAAGCGGCTTATGGTAGAGAAATGAACATTCTATTCTCTGGCAACAGCTCTAGTGGACATTCTTGCAGTCAGCATGCCAAGGCATATACATCTGTTCTGCCTTCACTTAGATTATTCAGATGTATTTTTACTTCCACATCTTGTGCTACCAAAACTTTAGTCAATTCTCAGTATGGAGAAACCATCCACATTTTGAAATTACAATATATACAGAGTTTACAAAACATGAGGAAAACCTTCCTAATATTGAGTTGCACCCCCTTTTGCACTCAGAACAGCCTCCATTCGTCAGGGCATGGACTCTACAAGGTGTAGAAAGCACTCAACAGGGATGCTGCCCAATGCTTCCCACAGTCGTGTCAAGTTGGCTGGATATTTTGGGGGTGGGCGACCATTCTTGATACACACAGGAAACGGTTGAGCATGAAAAACCCAATGATGTGTATAAACCCTTTTTCTGATGCTTTGTACAGTATGGCCATTGAGAGGCTATTGGCACTCCCCGGTAGGAGCAGGTAAGAATGAACAGAATTCTGGAGCATTTCAATTAAATGTTTCAAGGACAAAATTACATGTATTTTGTAGTGGGGACAATAACATTAGTAATCTCAAACAAAAAAAATATGCTTTAAGGTAAACGTTTTTCTATATTTTTTCATTCAAATTTGTATTCATAAACTGGGTGGTTCGAGCCCTGAATGCTGATTGGCTGACAACCATGGTATATCAGACCGTATACCACGTGTACGACAAAACCTTTATTTTTAGTGCATTAATTACGTTGGTAACCAGTTTATAACAGCAATAAGGCACCTCGGGGGATTGTGGTATATGGCCAATATACCACGGCTAAGGGCTAAGGGCACTCTGTGTTGCGTCATGCTCAAGATCAGCCGTTAGCTGTGGTATATTGGCCATAGACCACACCCCCTCATGCCTTATTGCTTAAGCATAGCTCAAAGAATATCATTTAAAAGTATGCATTAAGTTGTCTCTAATAGAATAAATGTGGCAATAATGAATGTAGATATTAATAATTGCATTTCATAGCTTCCAAAATATTGGGGCAGTGCCAAGGTGGAATTACAGTGAATTCAATACAGCTCCCCCTATTAGTCATCTAGTGTATATATATATATATATACTTAATTGGAACCCTGCAGCGTTGCAGTTCTTGACACACGCAAACCGGTGAAACTGGCACCTATTAACATACCCCATTCAAAAGCACTTACATATTGTTTCTTGCCCATTCACCCTCTGAATGGCACTCATTCACAATCCATGTCTCAATATTGTCTCAAGGCTTAAAAACCCTTCTTTAACCTGTCTCCTCCCCTTCATCTACACTGATTGAAGTGGATTTAACAGCTGACATCAATAAGGGATCATAACTTTCACCTGGATTCACCTGGTCAGTCTATGTCATGGAAAGAGCACTCAGTATAATACCATTTAATATCATGTTAACAACTTAATTTGTTCAAAGACTTTAAAAAATGCCACCAGGCATTTGTACATTCCCATATCCCCATATTAAAACAATATACAGGATAATCTTGTATTTTACATCAGAGGTAGCCAACATTTTGGGTAGGATGTATAGGCTATAAAGCCGTTAATATTCTTTGGTGGTAGGTATGGGTATGCTAACCTCGCTAGCCCTCTCAAGTGTTTGGATGTCACTATGTCCTTTTTTGCAGGTGTTTAACTTTCATGGTCAGCCGACCTGGATGTTGAAAGGACTTCCACTATGTCAATAGCCTTTTATGCGTTAAACTAGGGTGTATCATTCCTTTTTAGATCCACTGAAGTGGACACGCTTAACCAGGTCAACAAATAGAGTAACAGACAACATAAACATCACTGCCTCGGAAACATAAGGCTGTTGTGTCTCTAGTGGGTGTTTTTTCTTCTCAGAAGCCTTGAATTCAGAAAAGTCGTCCAAACTTGCTAGCCCACTTTCTCTGTGCTCAGTCAAGCCTCGTAGAGTGGGAAGGTTTTCGCTCGCCACAGATTCCCATTTCCGCCTAGAATGTCTCAGTTGATGTAGTTTTGCATGACAGCTTTTATGCTTTAAATATAAGGGACATTACAATATGAGATCAAGGCAGAAATGAAAGGATGCAGTGGAGGAGAGCAAGAGGATGAAGGTGATTACGATGAGGAGGCCCAAGTGGAAGAAGATTAAAGAGAGAGATTTACATGCGAGCGAGGGGAGGAAAGGAGAAGGTGGCACTGGTGAATCCGATTGGACAGGCGTGTCTCTCAAACACTCTGCGGTTTGCTTCATTAAAACCACCCATCCTTTCTGCAGAGCATCAGACCTTTCGCTTTCTTCACTGTCGGGTGGAAGAGACAAAGTGGACACCGACAGCGAATGTGGGGGGGGGGGGGTCTCTATAAAATAAACATTTGAGAGTTTCTTCATTCAATGTCACATTTGATTTGTGGCTGACGCCATACGTCGTCTTTGATTTGTTGCTACTGTTTGATATGCAAAATGCCAGATCTGGTGATGCACAGCTAATTGGCTCGGTGGGATGCGAAGTCGGATCTGGAGGCGCCGTGTTCTGTTGAGCTTGAAACCTGTGTGTCCCTGGTTCATTTCTAAAAGCACCTTGGCTAAGGTTTTACAACATGGTATCCCTTGGCTTGTCACAGCAGGGGCACCGATACATGCAGGCTGCCAAAACATCCCGTTCTGGATGGGGTGCTGTCTCTCCCCACTCCTCCCCTCCTGCGAACCAAATAAATCACAGACTCTCTCTTCAAGGTTGACCTCCTTGTGAACTGCTGGCTTTTTGAGAGCTGTTTAAATAGCAGAGGCAGAAAAAAAGATACTAATGCTTCAAAGGGGGGTTTTTAATATTACGAGTGCATACTCTATCTCAGTCTTAAAGTATGTCAAGASGGTGATTAGAGGTAAAAACGTTGGATGAAATCACACTCACTGGAAGAGATGGCATCTGCTTAGGCATACAATAAAAACACATCTGTTAACTTCTGTARCAAGAGCATAATCTACAAGCTCTTCAATATGGATATTTGTATATCTCTTACTAAAATATGTCACGCTGGAAGACTATCACTTTGATACACAAAGCAAAGGACCAGGATGAAAAGGTTGTAGCTAGCCGTGGTTACCGTCCATGACTGACATGAGTCCTCACCAGGTCTGATTGGTTACTGTGACACCCCAGAGAGATAGTGAGAAGGACAAATACAAAGACAGGAAGAAAGAGAGAGTAAAGAGAGTGTGAGCAGACCTCGGAGACAAAAAGCACCTTGGGACGTGGTAGGCAGGAAATTAAGTCAACAGTCTGATTCCTTTCCTCCCCTAAAGATCCTAGAAAATGCCTATCGCAGCCGTGGGGCCATGGTTCTTTGCTTTCTCCATTCTGCTTCGGGGGAGTTAGCAAGCTAGTTTTTAATGAAACAGACACTAAAATTAGATGAGAAAAGCGAACTAGAGCTGTGGACTGTGGCACCAGATATGAAAACGTAGACACCAAGGAATAGAACAAGTGTTTGTACAAACACAGATATGCAATTCAATGCGGGGTAGTTAAAAAAAAAATGAATGGGATTACTAGACTTTGTAGCAGTGAATCTGAGTTTAGGAGTTTTCATTAATCATGTTCTGAGGTAAACACTCATGCAGATGTTACATGTTTTCTAAATATATATATATATATATATAATTTTTATTAGAGTAATGTTGAATTCTCTCTATACTATTGTTGCAAAGACAAACGTCATGTGGAAGGATATTAAGGCCATATTTCTAGATTGGGAAGAACGAGCTAAACAACAACCTGCAGTAGAGGAAGCAAATGATGGTTCAGCCAGGGCTTTTTGGTAGAAGAAGATGAGCATCCTGCAGATGGGCTAGTGAAAGTGAGCTGATTAATGATTACTCTAACTTGGCCAAAACAGAAAGATAAAAACAATTCCCAGGAAGAGAAGCACATCAGATTTCTGGCAGAGAGAGGGGAAACGCAGGAAAATACGTCATCATTTCATGCTGTTCACTGGACCTCATGCAAATCAAATCAAAAATCCAATCAAAGTTCATTGGTCGCTACACAGATTTGCAGATGTTATTGCAGGTGCAGCGAAATGCTTGTGTTTCCAGCTCCAACAGTGCGGTAATACCTTAGCAAAAAAAACAATACACACATTAATAAAAAGAAAAAAACGAAATATCAGAGCGAGCAACATCAGAGACCGGAATATAAATATATACAGGGCTGGGTAGGTTACTTTCTAAATGTAATCCGTTACAGTTACTAGTTACCTCTCCAAAATTGTAATCAATAAAGTCATTTTTGGATTACCCAAACTCAGTAGCGTAATCTGATTACATACAGTTACTTTTAGATTACTTTCCCCTTAAGAGTTCTGGTTCACCAACTACTTCTCAGATAGAGTTCAGTGAGTCAAATCGGAGGGCCTGTTGGCTGGACCTCTGGCAGTCTCTATGGAGGTGCCACAAGGTTCAATTCTCGGGCCGACTCTCTCTCTGTATACAGTGTGGCAAAAAAGTATTTAGTCAGCCACCAATTGTGCAAGTTCTCCCACTTAAAAAGATGAGAGAGGCCTGTAATTTTCATCATAGGTACACTTCAACTATGACAGACACAAATGAGAAAAAAAATCCAGAAAATCACATTGTAGGATTTTTCAAGAATTTATTTGCAAATTATGGTGGAAAATAAGTATTTGGTCACCTACAAACAAGCAAGATTTCTGGCTCTCACAGACCTGTAACTTATTTTTTAAGAGGCTCCTCTGTCCTCCACTCGTTACCTGTATTAAAGGCACCTGTTTGAACTTGTTATCAGTATAAAAACACCTGTCCACAACCTCAAACAGTCACAGTCCAAACTCCACTATGGCCAAGACCAAAGTGCTGTCAAAGGACACCAGAAACAAAATTGTAGACCTGCACCAGGCTGGGAAGACTGAATCTGCAATAGGTAAGCAGCTTGGTTTGAAGAAATCAACTGTGGGAGCAATTATTAGGAAATGGAAGACATACAAGACCACTGATAATCTCCCTCGATCTGGGGCTCCATGCAAGATCTCACCCCATGGGGTCAAAATGATCACAAGAACGGTGAGCAAAAATCCCAGAACCACAGGGGGGGATCTAGTGAATGACCTGCAGAGAGCTGGGACCAAAGTAACAAAGCCTACCATCAGTAACCAAACTACGCGCCAGGGACTCAAATCCTGCAGTGCCAGACGTGTCCCCCTGCTTAAGCCAGTACATGTCCGTCTGAAGTTTGCTAGAGAGCATTTGGATGATCCAGAAGAAAAATGGGAGAATGTCATATGGTCAGATGAAACCAAAATAGAACTTTTTGGTAAAAACTCAACTCGTAGTGTTTGGAGGACAAAGAATGCTGAGTTGCATCCAAAGAACACCATACCTACTGTGAAGCATGGGGGTGGAAACATCATGCTTTGGGGCTGTTTTTCTGCAAAGGGACCAGGACGACTGATCCGTGTAAAGGAAAGAATGAATGGGGCCATGTATCGTGAGATTTTGAGTGAAAACCTCCTTCCATTAGCAAGGGCATTGAATTCTGAATATATCTGGCCCTTCTTTGGACACTGTGCTAACAAACCTCCAAACGGGCTTCAACGCCATACTGCACTCCTGCCGTGGCCTCCAACTGCTTTTAAATGCTAGTAATACTAAGTGCATGCTCTTCAACCGATTGCTGCCCGCACCTCCCCGCCAACTAGCATCACTACTCTGGACGTTTTTAACCTAGAATATGTGGACAACTACAAATACCTATGTGTCTGGTTAGACTGTAACTCTCCTTCATGGGGGGAGTTACAGGTCTAGGTCATCTATAAGTCTTTTCTAGGTAAAGCCCACCTTATCTCAGCTCACGGTCACAATAGCAACCCCCACCCATAGCACGCGCTCCGGCGGTATATTTCACTGGTCATCCCCAAAGCCAACACTTCCTTTGGCCGCCTTTCCTTCCAGTTCTCTGCTGCCAACGACGGGAACGAATTGCAAAATCACTGGACGCTGGAGTCTTATATCTCCCTCTCTAACTGTAAGCATCAGCTGTCAGAGCAGCTTACCGATCACTGTACCTGTACACAGCCAATCTGTAAATAGCACACCCAACTACCTCATCCCCATATTATTGCTTACCCTCTTGTTCTTTTGCACCCCAGTATCTCTACTTGCACATCATCATCTGCACATCTATCACTCCAGTGTTAATGGTAAATTGTAATTATTTCGCCTTCACGGCCTATTTATTGCCTACCTCCCTAGTCTTCTACATTTGCACACACTGTATATAGATTTGTTAATTTTGTTCTATTGTGTTATTGACTGTACATTTGTTTATGTGTAACTCTGTGTTGTTGGTTTTGTCGAACTGCTTTACTTTATCGTGGCCAGGTCACAGTTGTAAATGTGAACTTGTTCTCAACTGGCCTACCTGGTTAAATAAAGGTGAAATAAAAAGAATAATAAAAAAGAGGGATTAGAAGAAGACAAACATTTATGTCACCAATTGAACGACATCTATCGCAGGATAAATCAATGTTAAAGTTTACATAGCTGGACATGTATGGATGTTACATTTTACTTTATGGGTTGGTTATGTAGGCTTCTTCTAACCCATTGCTTTCTACTACATATAATAATATCTTTACATGAATATATATAATGTATAAGTCCAAAAATGGATGTAGCAACTACAGATTGCCCCTTTAAGTCTATCAAAAGTGTGCAAGTTTGAGCATGTCTCCATTAGGCCTATGGGTTTGTTTTCTTTTATCAGCATGATTTAGATTGCGCAATAAAAAAAMCACTTTTATTTCATAGGCTGGGATCCGCACTATGCAGCTGTTGCCAGAGCGCATTTTTTACTGGCTGTCCAGGTTTCAAAAACAATGATTGGCAGCTTAAACTTCTTGAAGTCAACCATTATTGGGTTCAAATATACATTTAGATATGTGAACAGCCATCCATAACAACCACAATCCGTAAGGCGCAAATAGCTAAATGAGAGAGCAGCAGTGTGATTCACATCAATGCGCTATGTAGATATCAATAATACGTTTTATCCATATCGCCGTAGATGACACCACTGCTGGTGTAGTCGCACCATTGGACTGTAGCCCACAAAGCCTATAATCTGCACAAAATATCCCATAATGACAAAGCAAAAACATGTTTTTAGAATTTTTTTCAAGTTTATTAAAAATCAAAAACTGAAATATCGCATTTACATATGTGTTCAGACCTTTTACTGAGTTACTTTGTTGAAGAACCTTTGGCAGTGATTACAGCCTTCAGTCTTCTTGGCACACCTGTATTTGGGGAGTTCCTCCCATTCTTCTCTGCAGATTCTCTCAAGCTCTGTCAGGTTGGATGGGGAGCGTCGCTGGACAGCTATTTTCATGTCTCTCCAGAGATGTTCGATCGGGTTCATGCCCGGATTCTGGCTGGGCCACTCAAGGACATTCAGAGACTTGTCCGAAAGCCACTCCTGCTTTGTCTTGGCTGTGTGCTTAGGGTCGGTCTACTGTTCGAATGTGAATCTTCGCTTCAGTCTGAGGTTCTGTGTGCTCTGGAGCCGATTTTCATCAAGGATCTCTCTGTACTTTGCTAAATTAATCTTTCCCTCGATCCTGACTAGTCTCACAGTCCCTGCCGCTGAAAAACATCCCCACAGCATGATGCTGCCACCACCATGCTTCACCGGAGGGATGGTTCCAGGTTTCATCCACATGTGACGCTTGGCATTCAGGCCAAGAGTTCAATCTTGGTCTCATCAGACCAGAGAATCTTGTTTCTTATGGTCTGAGAGTCTTTAGGTGCCTTTTGGCAAACTCCAAGCAGGCTGTCATGTGCATTTTACTGAGGAGTGGCTTCCGTCTGGCTACTCTCCCATAAAGGCCTGATTGGTTCACCTCTCTGACCAAGGCCCTTCTCCCCCGATTGCTCAGTTTGGCCAGGCGGCCAGCTCTAGGAAGAGTCTTGGTCGTTCCAAACTTTTTCCATTTCTGAATGATGGAGACCACTGTGTTCTTGCGGACCTTGAAATCTGCAGAAATGTTTTGGTACCCTTCTCCAGATTGATGTCTCGACATAATCCTGTCTCGGAGCTCTGCGAAAAATGTATTYGACCTCATGGCTTGGTTTTTGCTCTGACATGCACTGTCAACTGTGGGACCTTATATAGATAGGTGTGTGCCTTTTCAAATCATGTCCAATCAATTTGAATTTACCACAGGTGGACTCCAATCAAGTTGTAGAAACATTTCAAGGATGATCACAGGAAACAGGATGCACCTGAGCTCAATTTCGAGTCTCATAGCAAAGGGTCTGAAAATGTACATAAATAAGGCATTTGTTTTTTTTATACATTTGCCTAAAATGATATTATAAATTCTTCATTTTTGCTTTGTCATTATCATTATGTGCCAAGCTTGTAGAGTTACCCCCAAGAAGACTTGATGCTGTAATTTCTGCCAAAAGTGCTTCAACAAAGTACTGAGTAAAGGGTCTGAACACTTATGTAAATTAGATATTTAAGTGTTTTAAATTTGCAAACATTTCGAAAAATCTGTTTTTACTTCGTCATTATTGGGTATTGTGTGTAGATTGATTGAACAACTATTGAATCAATTTCAGAATAGGGCTGTAACTGAACAAAATGTGGAAAAGGTCAAGGGGTCTGAATACTTTCCGAATGCACTGTACCTCAATCAATCAATCAAATGTTTTATAGAGCCCTTTTTACAACATCAGTTGTCACAAAGTGCTTAGTCACGAAGTGCTTAATTAAGAAACAGAGCGTAAAACCTCAGAGAGCAAGCAATGCAGATGTAGAGGCATGGTGGCTAGGAAAAACTCCCTAGAAAGGCAGGAACCTAGGACAAAAACCTAGAGAGGAACCAGGCTCTTCTGGCTTTGCCGGGTTTAGATTATAAGAGTACCTGGCTATTAAGGCCAGATCATTCAAGACGTTCAAACTTTCATAGAAGACCAGCAGGTTAAAATAATAATCATAGTGGTTGTCGAGGGTGCAGGAGGTCAGAACCTCAGGAGTTAATGTCAGTTGGATTTCCATAGCCGAGCATGTAGAGGTCAAGACAGCATGTGGGGGAGGGGGTCCGGTGAACAGGTCAGTGTTCCATAAGCGCAGGCAGAACAGCAGAAACTGGGTCAGCAACACGACAAAGTGGACTAGGGACGAGGATAGCCAGGAGTCGTCAGGCCWGGTAGTCCTGACGCTTGGTCCTAGGGCTCAGGTCCTCCGGGAGGAGAGAGAGAGAGATGGAATAATTAGAGGGAGCATATCTAAGATCACACAGGACACCAGATAAGACAGGAGAATTACACCATATATAACAGACAGACCCTAGCCCGTCGGCATATAGACTATTGCAGCATAGATACAGGAGACTGAGATGGGGGGGACATAACCMCACCCACTTTGGCAAAGCACAGCTCCCCACACCACTAAAGGGATATTAACAGGCCACTAACACACTACCCTGAGACAAGGCCAAGCATAGCCCACAAAGCATAGCCCACAAAGCTCTCCCCACCGCACGAGCCCGAGGACAGGAAGGATGGAAGAGTGCGAGAAAGCCAGTGACTCCCCACGTAATAGGGTCAGAGGCAGAGAATCCCAGTGGATAGGGGAGCCGGCCAAGCAGAGACAGCAAGGGTGGTTCGTCACTCCAGTGCCTTGGCGTTCGCCTTAGCACCCCTGGGCCAGACTACACTCAATCATAGGACCTACTGAAGAGATGAGTCTTCAGTAAAGACTTAAAGCTTGAGACCGAGTCTGTGACTCTCACATGGATCGGCAGACCATTCCATAAAAATGTAGTTTTATAGGAGAAAGCCTTCAGCGGTTTTCTTATCAATTCTAGAAACAATAAGGAGGCCTGCGTCGTGTGACGGTAGCGTACATGTAGGTATGTATGGCAGAACCAAATCGGTGAGATAGGTAGGAGCAAGTCCATGTAATGTTTTGTAGGTTAGCAGTAAAACATTGAAATCAGCCCTAGCCTTAACAGGAAGCCAGTGTAGGGAGGCTAGTACTGAGGTAATATGATCACATTTTGGGGTTCTAGKCAAGACTCTAGCAGCTGTATTTAGCACAAGCTGAAGTTTATTTAGTGCCTTATCTGGGTAGCCGGAGAATTGAGCATTTCAGTAGTCTAACCTTGAAGTGACAAAAGCATGGATTAGCTTTTCTGCATCAAATTTGGACAAAATGTTTCTGATTTTTGCAATATTATGAAGATGAAAAAAGGCTGCTCTTGAAATATTTTGTATATGTTCGTCGAAG
>NC_036870.1:6527832-6590049 GCF_002910315.2 Salvelinus sp. IW2-2015
GGGAGAGAGATCAGTGTCCAGAGTAATGCCTGTCACGTTCCTGACCTTATTTTCCTTTGTTTAGCTTTGTTTAGTTGGTCAGGACGTGAGCTGGGTGGGCAGTCTATGTTATGTGTTTCTATGTTTAGTTCATTGGTAATTATCTGTTTGTGGGTGATTGTCTTCCGTGTCAGTGTTGTTACCACACGGGACTGTTTCGTTTGTTTTAGTCGGTTCCTGTTCGTGCGTTCTTTGTGTTCTATAAGTTCTATGTTCAGGTCTGTCTACGTCGTTTTGTAGTTATTCAAGTGTGCTTCGTGTTCGTCTTGTTATAAATCAACATGTATTCATCACCAGCTGGGTTTTGGTCCAATCCATGCTCCTCCTCAGACGAGGAGGAGAACAACCGTTACAATGCCGAGGTTCTTCACAGTTTAGACAGGCTATTTTTCTACAATGTAGAAAATATAAAAAATACAGAAAAACCCTTGAATGAGCAGGTTTGTCCAAACTTTTGACTGGTACTGTACATCACAGATGACGGAAATACATATGACACAACTTTTTGACATAGAAACACCGGATTTTCGTAAAGAAAATAAAAACTTTACTCATGATGAAATTATGAAAAATATTAATAACATTTCACCCATGGGGCCAAAAAGGGCACTTTTGGTCATTAACTGCAGGAAAGGGCTACAACTAAAAAAACTCATATCTGCAATCCACTTCCTCAAGTCTGAAACTCAGGCTTCCAGGGTAGGCAATTTTGGGGTTTCACCATGTTTCATCAAAATGTACAGCTGTGTGTCATCTGCAGAGCAGTGAAAGTTGACAATATGTTTCCGAATGACATCATCAAGAGGTAGCATATAGAGTGAAAACAATAGTGGACCTAGAATGGAACCTTGAGGAACACCGAAACATACCATTGATTTGTTAGAGGACAAAACATCCACAGAGATGAACTGATACCTTTTTCAACAGATAGGATATAAACCAGGCAAGAACTTGTCCGCGTAGACCAATTACAGTTTCCAATCTTTCCAATACAATGTTGTGATCGATGGTGTCGAAAGCAGCACTAACGTCTATGAGCGCGAGGATAGACGCACCTTCATGAGTGCAGTCTCAGCACTATGATGGGGTCTAAAACCAGACTGGGGCGTTTCATATAAATCATTTTTCTTCAGGAAGGCAGTGAGTTTCTGAGGAACAGCTTTCTCAAAAATGTTGAGAGGAATGGGAGATTTGATAGACCAATAGATTTTTTTAAATTCTGGGTTAAGGTTTGGCTTTTTCAGGAGACGCTTTATTACTGAAACTTCTAGTGAATGTGGTACACATTCGTAGGATAGGTAGACGTTTATTATGATGAACATAGAAGGGCCAAGCACAGGAAATAGCTCTTAGCTCAGTTTAGTTGGAATAGGGTCCAATAGACAGCTGGAAGGTTTAGAGGCCATTCCTATTTTCATGAATGTTTCGACAGACACAAGATTAAAAAACGTTTGTGTTTCCATTGATCCGAGGTCCTTGCAGTTCTGTGCAGACTCAGGACAACTGAGGTTTGGAGAAATAGCCATTTTCGAGGAGTCCGTCATTTGTTTTCTAATGATCATGATCTCTTCGTCAAAGAAGTTCATGAATTTAGCACTGCTGAAGTGAAGGCCAACCTCACTTGCTGAATGCTGCTTTTGAGTTAGCTTTGCGACAGTATCCAAAATACATTTAGGATTGTTTTTATTATACTCAATCAGGTTGTAGGCTGATCAGGCAGCAGTGAGAGCTTTTCGATATTGCACAGTACGGTCTTTCCAAGCTTGTTGGAAGACTTCCAATTTTCTGGAGCGCCATATCCGTTCCAATTTTCTGGAAGCTTGCTTCAGGGCTCGGGTATTTTCTCTATACCAGGCAGCTAGTTTCTTGTGACACATTTTTTTTATTAGGGTTGTGACTGCATCTAGGGTATTACACAAGGTTAAGTTTAGATCCTTGGTTAGATGGTTAACAATGTTTGTATTCTGACATCCTTGGGTAGGTGATGGGAGTCTGGAAGGGCATCAAGCAATCTTTGGGTTGTCTGAGAATTTATAGCGCGACTTTTGATAATCCTTGGTTGGGGTCTAAGCAAATTATTTGTTGCAATTCTAAACGTAATACGATGGTGGTCCGATTGTCCAGAATTATGAGGAAAAACATTTAGATCCACAATATCTATTCCATGGGACAAAACTAGATCCAGGGTATGATTGTGGCAATGCGTAGGTGCCGAGACATGTTGTGTAAAACCCACTGAGTCGACGATGGCTCCGAAAGCCTTTTGGAGTGGGTCTGTGGACTTCTCCATGTGAATTTCAAAGTCACCAAAAATGTAAATAATATCTGCCATGACTACAAATCTGATAGGAATTCATGGAACTCAGTGAGGAACACTGTATTCTGGCCCAGGAAGCCTGTATTCAGTAGCTACAAAAAGTGATTGGGTAGGCTGCATAGATTTCATGACTAGAACCTCAAAGATGAAATAGCATTTTTTAATATAAATTGACAATTGCTTTCAAAAAATGTTGCAACACCTCTGCCTTTATGGGAGATATGGTCACTAGTATAACCAGGAGGACAGGCCTCATTTAACTCATCAGGCTTAAGCCATGTTTCAGTCAGGCCAATTACATCAAGATTATGATCAGTGATTAGTTCATTGACTATAACTGCCTTGGAAATGAGAGATCAAACATGAAGTAGTCCTATTTTTAGTTGTGAGGTATTATCACAGTCTCTTCAAAAAATGACAGGGATAGAAGAGGTCTTTATTCCAGTGAGATTGCTAAAGCGAACACCGCCATGTTTAGATTTTTTCCGACCTAGATCGAAGCACAGACACGGTCTCAATGGGGAGAACTAAGCTGACTACACTGACTGTGCTAGTGGCAGACTCCACTAAGCTGGCAGGCTGGCTAACAGCCTGCTGCCTGGCCTGCACCCTATCTCATTGTGKAGCTACWGGAGTTAGAGCCCTGTCTATGTTGATAGATAAGACGAGAGCACCCCTCCAGCTAGGATGGAGTCCTCAATTACCTCGGAGTCCTCAATCGACTCTGTACTGTTACCTCATGTACATAGCCAAGTTATCATTACCCATTGTGTATTTACTATTACGTTTTATTATTTCTCTATTTTCTTTGTCTCTGCATGGTTGGGAAGGGCCCATAAGTAAGCATTTCACAGTTAGTCTACACTTTTAGTCTTCAAATTAATTTGAACTCTACTCTACAGCACTGTACTCTCCTTTACTGTACTGTTCTCTACTATGCTCTACTCTACTTTACAGTACTGTGCTGTCCAAACATGTTGAAACATAGACTTCTATGATTGGTTCATATTTGGTCCGGTAGGGCGAACTGTCCGTGGACGGTCGGTGGTCAGTGGATGAGGATGCTTGTTAAAGTAAATGGAAAGAGGGCAGGTGTCATGTTAGGTGTCAGTAAGAGAGGTGACATTAACTAGAGAGAGAGAGAGAGAGAGCAGTAGAGAGAGGGAGAGTGAGGAGTTGTCCAGACTGTTTTCACAGACTGGCTTTGACAGAAAGAGGGGGAAAAAACAGTTATGAGCTGAACATAACAGTATGCCAGTAGAAGGGAGGACAGTATCAGGTGACCCAACTGTGGTTTGTGACTACTATCATTTCCTATTACTGCCAATTGAATTACAGTAATTGGTGACAATTAATTAACCATTTTAATTGCTCAATAATTCATAAACAAACTTGATATAAGTAAGAACACTATAACTAATTCTGTTAACTCCTCACGAGGGAGAGAAATTAGAAAATATCTTGAAGAGGATTAACCTTTCTGGCGCAGGCGTTCCTGCTAGCGACCCACCTCGACAACATCCAGTGAAATTGCAGAGCGCCAAATTCAAAATACAGAAATAGTCATAATAAACATTCATGAAAAAGTGTTATACATCGGCTTAAAGATTAACTTCTTGTTAATCCAGCCGCTTTGTCAGATTTCAAAAAGGCTTTACGGTGAACGCATACCATGCGATTATCTGAGGACAGCGCCCCGCTTACAAAACCATACAAACATTTTACAACCAAGTAAAGGAATTACAAAAGTCAGAAATAGCGATAAAATTAGTCACTTACCTTTGAAAATCTTCATATGGTAGCAGTGACAGGAGTTCCAGCTACACAATAAATGTTTGTTTTGTTCGATAAAGTCCCGCTTTATATCCAAAAAACTCAGTTTTGTTGGCACGTTTTGTTCAGTAATCCACTGGCTCAAAGGCGGTAAAGACATGCAGACGAATACATCCCAATAGTACCAGTAAAGTTTGTTGAAACTTGTGAAACGATGTTTATAATTAATCCTCAGGTTGTCAATTGTCGAAATAATCAATAACATTTCAACCGGACAATTGCGTCTTCAATAGAAAGGAAAAACAACGAAGGGCGCGCACTCGGTCATGCGCGCAAACCAGCTCTGCATTCTTCCTCAGTCCACTGACAGAAAGGTCTCATTGTTCTTCATTTTTCAGAAAGCAAGCCTGAAACAATGTCTAAAGACTGTTGATATCTAGTGGAAGCCATGGGAACTGCAATCTGGGTCCTAACCCATTAGATACTCAATAGGCATTCAATTGAAAATACCCACATCAAAGAAATCTTTCGCCTGCCATTTCAGTTCTGTTATACTCACAGACATTATTTTAACAGTGTTGGAAACATTAGAGTGTTTTATCTACCAACTACATGCATATCCTAGCTTCTGGGCCTGAGTAACAGGCAGTTTACTTTGGGCACGCTTCTCATCCAGATGTCGAAATACTGCCCCCAAGCCATAAGAAGTTGAGTTTTTGGTATCGGAATTTCATGGCACAAGGCAATGTTTCTTAAACTTACCGAAGGCTAATCATTTCTCCAAAACTAMATTGACATTAGTTGGCAAGGGTTTTCAGTTCAGCATTATTGTGTTTTGATGTATTTTAAGACATTTTCTGTTAAACGTTGTCTAAGACCAGTTTCCATCTGTTTGACCAGAATTGAAATTGCCTTTGCTTATTCCAAATTTCTGGGATGGAAAATAGTTGGAAAAATTATACTGTATATGGCKTAATTWCTACAAAATATAGACTCTTTGCTTTCATTTGACTCCCAATTTGACATGCTCTTATGAACTTCACGTTGATGCGTGTTATAGTCTGGAAACTATATAAATCATCCCTACTGAATATGTATTGTACTTGACTGCAATATAGTAATAGTACTATTCATTTGAGCATTGTTATTATGGACATTGTGCAACAGAGACACTGTGAGTCAAGGTGCAGGTGAAAAGTTTAATAAAACAACAAACATGAAACGAGACAACATAACAGTGGCGATTACGCATGAACACAGGAACAATACTGACTGAGGAAGGAACCCAAGGGAGTGACAGAAATAGGGGAGGTAATCAGGAAGGTAATGGAGTCCAGGTGAGTATCATGATGATCTGCAGGTGCACGCAATGATGGATGCCAGGTTTTAATTTTTAATTTTTATTTCACCTTTATTTAACCAGGTAGGCTAGTTGAGAACAAGTTTTCATTTACAACTGCGACCTGGCCAAGATAAAGCAAAGCAGTGTGACACAGACAACAACACAGAGTTACACATGGAATAACATGGAATACACAATAAACAAGTCAATGACACAGTAGAAAAAAGAAAGTCTATATACAGTGTGTGCAAAAGCATGAGGAGGTAGGCAATAAATAGGCCACAGTAGCGAAGAATTACAATTTAGCAGATTAACACTGGAGTGATAAATGAGCAGATGATGATGTGGTGTGCGTAATGATGGATCCCAGGACCGGTGGTTAKTATACCGGCGACGTCGAATGCTGGAGGGGAGGAGCAGGAGTAGATGTGACACATTGGTATTGACCGTGACCTTTACTCTCCTGTGATGTCATGACCCAAAAGTCGGGGCAGTACAACGTGACACTACCTCAAATTCTGTGACCTCATGTTAAGTTGGCTAAATCGCTCTCAGTATTCTACTGTTTGTACATGGCTGTACACCTTTAAGTAAAGTCAATTAACATTSAAACGCGTGTGGACATTCCTTGTCAAGTTACCACATCTTTTTTGGCGACGAGAATACAACTTCAAGGACAGGTTGTACAAGACCATGCGCTAGCTAGCTAAGAAACAGTGAGTTAGCCAGTTAGCTAGCTTCATGCGCGATGAAGAGCAGGAGCCACCGGAGGGAAATGCCGACGGTGGGGATCAGCAGCATCAAGTTGGCGTTACAATGGCAATGTTTGGAACTATCAATTCGTTTTTGGAAGAGAACGAGGACTGGATGGAGTATGTGRRAAGGTTGGGACACTTTTTCTTGACGATTAGAATTAAAGATGAGGCTAAACCATGCTCTATTCTTTATGATTGTGTGTGGGGCTAAAACCTACAAGCTAATGAGGGATTTGGCTACACCATGGAGACCTGGAGATCTCGTTGCTCTCGTTAAGACTCACCCCAATCCAAAGCCGTCAGTGATCGTCCAGAGGTTCAAGTCATTTTCGGAAAACACGTCGGTCTGTTGCGAACTGTTGCTGAATTATGTCAACTCTCTGAACATTGTGAGTCTGGGGCTGTGTTAGACATGCTCCGTGACAGATTAGTCTGTGGCATTAATGAGGACTGCATACAGCGCCCTTTGCTGGSGGAAGCCACACTGACTTTCAAGAGAGAATTGGAAATATCTCAAGGGATGGAGATGGCAGCTAGCAATGCTAAGGACATGCAAAAGGCCAACAGTGGAAGTTGTGCAGTGAGTTAGGTGACAAAATAGGCTAAAAAGGGAAAAGCTGTGTAATTTTTCAGATGTGGGGGAACACAATATGCAAACGACTGTACGTTCAAGGACATTGTCTGTCACAATTGCAACAAAAAGGGACATTTAGCTAAAAACTGCAGGGGTGCTAAGAGGAAGCCAGATGGTGGGCAGACTGGGTGRGGCAAGTTCAAATCATATGAACCTGCAGTCTACAGCGCACCATGTAGAGAACACAGAAAAGTTGGAAGAGGATTGTTCCTACAGCATGTTTAAYGTGAGTGAGCTGCACACGGAGCCCATCTATGCTACAGTGGAGGTAGATGGTAAAGAGATGAGGATTTAGGTTGGCACGGAGGCCTCTGCATCTGTCATCAGTGAGGAGACCTACAGAAAAACTTGGGCTCAAAACAGGCTCCTGCCATCACACCGGCAGGCATCAGACTGTGTAAATACAACAGAGAGACCAAACCATTGCAGAGAGACCAAACCAAGTGAGAGCAGGGCTCCTGGTGGTGAAAGGGAATGGGCCTAGCTTASTAGGGCATGACTGGCAAAACAAAATACAACTGAACTGGGGTGARATAAAACACACGCAAGTGACTGAGGATGTCCTTCAAAAGTACCCGGAAGTTTTTAGAGATTAACTGGGCATGCTGCAAGGCACTGCAGTTAAGATGTTCATGGATCCTAAGGCCAAGCCTCGCTTTTTTCAAGCCCAGGACAGTGCCCTATGCCATGAAAAGGAAAGTGGAGGACGAGTTGGAGTGGCTAACAAACATCATTACTCCCATTCAGTTCTCCCGCTGGGCAGCTCCAATTGTTCCTGTTCTGAAAAGTGACGTCACTGTGCGTATATGCGGGGACCACAAACTCACCATCAACAGACCAAGCTGGACGCTTACCCACTGCCGCGGGTGGAGGACCTGTTCGTGATGCTTGCACGAGGCAAGACGTTTTCAATGCTTGACATGAGCCACGGCCGACCGTCAGCTCTTCCTGGACGAGGACTCGATAGAGAGTGTCACAGTCAACACCTCACAAAGGCGTGTTCAAGTACAACCGCTTGGTTTTCAGAGTGGCGTCCAGTCAGGCCATTTTCCAGAGGTCAATGGACAATCTGTTGCAGGGGATCACTTATGTAGCAGTGTACCTGGATGACATCCTGGTTACAGGGTAGATGGGGGAGGAGCACCTCCACAATYTGGACCAGGTGTTAAAGAGACTCTACAATGAAGGGTTGCGCCTGAAGCGTAGARAGTGCACCTTTCATGCACAGAGTGTGACGTACCCGTCACAAAGTCACAGCACAGGGTCTGTGTCCCGTGGAGGACAAAGGCAGAGCAATTAAGGATGCTACAAACCCCAAGAACGTGTCAGAACTCGTTCCTGGGCATGGTGAACTACTATGGTAAGTTCCACCCTGAGTTGTCAACAGTGTGGCTCCACAAAGATTGTAAATGAARGTGGGGGCCAGCACAGGAGAAAGCTTTCAAGGAAGTGAAAGCACCACTACAATCAACACAACTGCTGGTTCACTTCGACCAAGACAAAGAGATCATCCTGTCATGTGACGCCTTGCACTATGGTGTCGGGGCAGTACTCACGTCAGATGGAGAACTGGTCAGAAAAACCCATTAGATTTGCATTGCACATGCTGACAAGGGATATTCACAGTTAGACAGGGAAGGTCTAGCTATAGTCTTTGCTGTGAAGCATTGTCCTCAGTACCCCTACGGTCATCATTTCACCATATGCACTGACCACAAACCACTGATGAGTGTTTTCAGTGAATCAATATGCATTACTCCCATGGCAAGGATTCAGCTTCAGCAAGTATACACACTGTCAGCTTACAGCGCAACAACTGTGGTGCTTCCTGAAACTATTTTCCTAATGGAGAAATTGTCAAACTCACATGTGAATGCCAAAGCAAATTTTGGCTTATATGAATAAGCCAAAACCAATGACGTTCCTGTTAATTTGCTCCTTTAGTTGGGCCTCATGGTAGAGCAAAGAGGCGTAATTGCTAGCTTTATGCAGTTTTTTTATTAGTTTATAGGCTAGGCTACATGTGACTGTGTGTGACTGTGTGTGTGTGTGTGTGTGTGTGTGTGTGTTGTGTGTGTGTGTGTGTGTGTGTGTGTGTGTGTGTGTGTGTGTGTGTGTGTGGTGTGTGTGTGTGTGTGTGTGTGTGGGCACATGCATATGAGTGCAATAGCAATAATGCTTAGGACATTTAAAAATTAGGTTATACATTTCTCATCCACATGTCCATAGATCTATGTTAATTCCCCTTTATTCAACATAGGACATAGTGAAACTTTGTTTCTCTTTTTTCCTAAAAACTCTTAGTGTTTTATTTTTTTGTTTATTTTTTTGTGATGCACTACTCAGTCTGGGTGAAGTTATTCTTTAATAATACTGTAACAAACAGTTCATTTAAGGCAGTCTCCTGGAATGTCTGGGGCAGTGGGCATGTGGTCAAGAGGAAGAAAATTCAAACATTCATAAAAAAAGGAAAGCGTTTCAATTGCGATGCTACAGGAGACCCATTTATCTTCAACCGAACATGCTAAGCTGAGGAGGGACTGGGTGGGCCAGGTGTACCTATCTTATTTTAGTTCAAACAAAAGAAGCACTGCCATCCTCGTAAATAAAAATGTCCCATTGTCACGTAAACTCGTCAGGCTGCTCCTTATTACACACACCTGTCACCATCGTTACGCGCACCAGCGCCTCATCAGTCTCACCTGGACTCAATTACCTGCCTGATTACCTTCCCTATATATGCCACTCCCTTTGGTTCTTTCCCTATTGTTTCTGTCCTGTTGTTTCATGTCTGTATCATACTCGTGTTTCTTGTTTTGTTCCTTGTGTTATTTATTATTAACGTCACTCCCTGAACTTGCTTCCCAACTCCTTAGCGTACACGTTACAGAATAACACCTCACCAAACGGGAACATCTGAGTTTTTTTTAATTTTGTGAGTGTAGGTGATGTCAGGTCTGGTTGCTGCTACCGGAGGAACCGGGGATGCCACAGCTGGCTCGTCAGACTTCCATGCCTCAGCCGGTTCATCAGGTTTACAAGACCCGGTTGTCCTGTCAAGCGTCCGTTGCCGAGTCTACCGAGGATACCTCAACTGGCTCGTCAGGTTCACAAGACTCGGCCGGCTCGTCAGGCTCCCGTGCCTCAGCCGGCCCGCCAGGTTCCCGTGCCTCAGCAGATGTGACCGGCATGCTCCTGGTCTTTTGGACCATCCCTCTGGTCGGCGTTCTGCGGCTGGGACCGTCCCTCTGGTCGGCGTTCTGCGGCTGGGACCGTCCCTCTGGTCGGCGTCCTGCGGCTGGTGCCGCATGTCAGGGAGGGGGTACTGTCACTTATACTCCCTCTCCGGCTCTCTAAGTCGTCAGGCTGCTCTTTATTACGCACACCTGTCACCATCGTTACGCGCATCAGCGCCTCMGACTCACCTGGACTCAATCACCTGCCTGATTACCTTCCCTAAATATGTCACTCCCTTTGGTTCTTTCTCTAGGCGTTATTGTTTCTGTTCTGTTGTTTCATAGCTGTACGCTACTCRTGTTTCTTGTTTTGTTCCTTGCGTTATTTATTATTAAAGTCACTCCCTGAACTTGCTTCCCGACTCCTAGCGTASACGTTACACCCATTTATATTTGAGCACCAAGTAACAGACCCTGAAGGACAATTTATTTTGATTACAGGTAGTATACTTGGGGAACATATTGCTATACTAAATGTATATGGCCCGAACACAGACTTCCCCAAATGTATGTTTGATGTGATTTTATTATTTAATCAACACTGCAAGRGAGATACTAGTCAGGATTGAGGCAAAGATGAATGGAGCAATGYACAGAGAGATCCTTGATGAAAGCCTGCTCCAGAGTACTCAGGACCTCTAGACTGAGGGCGAAGGTTCACCTTCCAACAGGACAACGACTCTAAGCACACAGCCAAGACAATGCAGGAGAGGCTTCGGGACAAGTCTCTGAATGTCCTTGAGTGGCCCAGYCAGAGCCCGGACTTGAACCCGGTCGAATCTCTGGAGAGATCTGAAAATAGCTGTGCAGCGACGCTCCTCATCCAACCTGACAGAGCTTGAGAGGATTTGCAGAGAAGAATAGGGGAAACTCACCAAATACAGGTGTGTCAAGYTTGTAGCGTCATACCCAAGAAGACTCAAGGCTGTAATCGCTGCCAAAGGTGCTTCAACAAGGTACTGAGTAAAGGGTCTGAATACTTATGTAAATGTGATATTTAAGTTTTATATTTAAAATACATTTGCAAACATTTAAAAAAAAAAAAAACGTTTTTTGCTTTGTCATTATGGGATATTGTGTGTAGATTGATGAGGGGGGAAATGATTTAATCAATTTTAGAAGAAGGCTGTAACGTATTTTTTGGGGGAAAAAGTCAAGGGGTCTGAATACTTTCCGAATGCATAGGACAAAGCAGTCTCTAAGGTGCAGGGTAGAGCACCGAGTGGTAGCCGGCTAGTAACAGTGACTAAGGTTCAGCGGACGGTACTGGGCGGAAGCTGGCTAGYGGTGCCTGTTTAACAGTCTGATGGCCTGGGGATAGAAGCTGTTTGTCAGTCTCTCGGTCCCAGCTTTGATGCCGCATGCACTGTCTCATCCTTCTAGATGGTAGTGGGGTGAACAGGCAGTGGCTTGGGTGGCTGAGGTCCTTGACAATCTTTTTGGCCTTCCTGTGACAACGGGTGTTGTAGATGTCATGGAGGGCCTGCAGTGTGCCCCTGATGATGTGTTGGGCTGACCGCCCCACCCTCTGGAGAGCCCTGTGGTGCAATTGCTGTACCAGGCAGTGATAAAGCCTGACAGGGTGCTTTCAATGGCGTATCTGTAGAAGTTTTTGAGGGTCTTAGGTGCCAAGCCAAATTTCTTCAGCCTCCTGAGGTTGAAGAGGCATTGTTGCGCCTTCTTCACCACACTCTCTGTGTGAAGGGACCATTTAARCTTATCAGTGATGTGCACACCGAGGAACTTTAAGCTTTTGACCCTCCCCACTGCGGCSCCGTCAATGTGGATGGGGTCTTGCTCCCTCTGCTGTCTCCTGTATTCCACGATCAGCTCCTTTGTTTTGTTGACATTGAGGGGAGTGGTTATTTTCCTGGCACCAATCTGCCAGGGCTCTCACCTCATCCCTGTAGGCTGTCTTGTTATTATTTGTAATCACTGTTGTGTCGTCGGAAAACTTGATGATTGAGTTGAGTGAACAGGGTGTACACGAGGGGGCTGAGCAAGCACCCCTGTRGGGCCACCGTGTTGTRGATCAGCGTGGTGGAGGCGTGTTGCCTATTGTCACCACTTGRGGCAGCMCGTTATGAAGTCCAGGACCCAGTTGCACAGGGAGGGGTTCAGACCCAGGGCCCTGAGCTTTGTGATGAACTTGGATGTCACTATGATGTTGAAGGCTGAGCTGTAGTTGATGAGCAACATTCTTACATAGCTATTTCTCTTGTTCAGGTGAGATAGGGCAGTGTGCAGTGCAATGGCGATTGCCTTGTCTGTGGATCTGTTGGGGCGGTATGTAGGGTAAGGTGGAGCTGATATGATCCTTAACTAGCCTCTCAAAGCACTTCATGATGACAGAAGTGAGTGCTACGGGGCGGTAGTCATTTAGTTTACTTACCTTCGCTTTCTTGGGTACAGGAACAATGGTGGACATCTTGAAGCAAGTGGGGACAACAGACTGAGATATGGAGAAATAGGATACGTCCGTAAACACTCCAGCCAGCTGGTCTGCACATGCTCTGAGGACAAGGCTTTGGATGCCATCTGGGCTGGCAGCCTTGCGAGGTTTAACAGGCTTAAAGGAAAATGTCTAAATGTTTCAGCTTCATATTCATTATCTACAGCACCACCCCAACATGTGAAAATTGCACGTTTCTATGTTTTGTAGTAAAAAAGATAGAGGAAGATACGTGTTTCCAATGACTTCATCAACGAATTTGTAGAATTAGTGGGCAATGCCTACTCATAATTGGTCAAAATCACACAAGCCACAATGAGGTCATTGGAAACACTTATCTTCTATCTTTTTTACTACAAAACATATAAACACGCAATTTTCACATATGTTGATGTTAGGGTGGTGCTGGAGATGATGAATATGAAGTTGAAAAATGTTGACATTTTCCTTTAAATTCAAGTCAGCCACAGACTTACTCCCCTCGGCCACGAAAGGGGAAAAAAAGAGAGATTCAATTGAAAACACATTTCTACACAGAGCAAGTTTTCAGCAACTTATCAGGGGAAATAGATCTCTTATAACATTACTATAAAAATGGAATGAACCAAACTTGCTGTGGACTGTACTYCATGTACTAGCACAGTAATTACTTCTTCGAATAGCTTGTCATATGTTGACAATGGGACATTTTTAGGTAAGGTAAGGAAAGTCCTCAAACTTGGGAAAGGCAGGAGATGGGAGGTAAAACATGAATATAACAGATTAAATCAAAATAGTGACATTCAATTTCAAGATTACACTGTGTAGGGCTGATTGACTGTCAAAACAGTCTTTGAGAGATTAACTACCTGTTATGAAAGGTGTCAAAGTTTTTACTAACACATATAATTGGAAGTCAGGTTATGAAATGTGACAACCCCCCCCCAAACAAAAACAAGAAAATAGGCACTTTTTACTACTAGTACTGACTCTGCTGATAACTACTTTGTTGAAGGAAAATGTGAAGGGTTGTTGTCTCACATAGCTATCTTCAGATGAATTAACTAATTGTAAGTCACTCTGGATAAGAGTGTCTGCTAAATGACTAACATGTAAAATGTAGATAAACAGACAAATCAGTCCATGATGCCTCAGTGTGCATTTTAAACCACTAGCTGCTGACACAAGCCAACCCATGCTTACCGTGATAAAACTCAATAAAATTTGTAGACACTGTCTATGCTGATTTATTAGTATCTTTTCAGCACTTTATAGCCACTTCACCCACAGATTGCCTGCCAAATGAGAAAGCTTATTTCCTGCTTGTGTGCAAATTAGGCCTATTTGCTCAGCACGGCCCTCCGAAATCTCTCTTTCTTTCTTCCTCTCCATTTCTTCTTCCCGTCAGCTGTCAACTCTGCCTCAAACGGAAGGGGAAACTGCCGAAACAAAAATGCCTTCTCTGTCAGTCCACCGTGGAAATTACCAGTCGTTTAAATCTTAATGCACAATCAAGCGAGCCAGGCATCCATCTGTCGAACACGACTACACAGAATACAGTTCAAACGGGAAAACACAAACATTGACTAAAGTGTTTGCTCTATGCCGTTCTGTGTACAATATTTTGTGGACTAGAATTAATTGGAATTTTTTAAAGATGGTCATACCATGGTTCATTTACAGTAGCTATGATGTTTGCTGTTTTATTATCCTTTGGTCAAACATAGAATTTGSCCTTACTGCTATTAGTCCATGGAAACACATTGAATAACACATTAATTCATACACGGCCAAAAAGTAAAAAAAACTATTCAAAAGTATGGTTTGAGGTGTCTGAAATGCATCTGAGAGATATAGGAAAGCATCAGGATTAAAAAATGTATAAAAAAAATAAAAAGGGTTAACCCTGGTCCCCAAAAAATCCTACTCATTTTCATACATTTTTTACAGGTCGATACCGGGTTACCATGAGAAGAGTCTCGTGAAGCAAAACAGAGAACACCTTCGTGTTCATGAGAGTCTCATAATTTTGATGGTGGTGTCATATTAATTCATAGCTCAAACCTTTCGGACTTGACAGACATTTTTGTGAAAAAAATTGTTCGGTGTTGGGACGAGTCTCAGCTTTCATTTTCATGAGATCCTGAAAATTGGTTGTCTCCTGACGTACATAACCCAACCAGAAGCCATGGATACAGGCAACATCCGCACTGAGCTAAATGCTATAGCTGCCACTTTCAAAGATTGGAACACTAATCTGGATGTTTAGAAGAAATCCCGCTACGAGCCATCAAACAGGCAAATCGTCAATACAGGACTAAGTTTGAATCCTGCTCTGACGCTTGTCGGATGTGACAGGGCTTGCAAACTATCACGGATTACAAAGGGAAACCAAGCCACGAGCTGCCCAGTGACGCGAGCATAGACGGTTCTATGCTGGCTTCGAGGCAAGCAACACTAAATAATGCAGGAGAGCACCAGCTGTTCCGGACGACTGTGTGATCACGCACTCCGTAGCCGATGTAAGYAAGACYTTTAMATAGGTTAACATTCATAGGGCCAGACCGATTACCAGGACACGTACTCAGAGCATGTGCTGAACAGCYGTGAAGTGTTTTCAATGACATTTTAAACCTCTCCCTGACCCATTCTGTAATACCTGCMTGTTTCAAGTCGAMCACCATAGTCCCTGTGCCCAAGAACGCCAAGGTAACCWGTCTAAATAACTCTTACCCCGTAGCACTCACATCTGTAGCAATGAAATCCTTTGAAAGGCTGGTCATGACTCACATCATCCCAGACACCCTGGACGGACTCAAAATCACATACTGCCCCAACATATCCACAGATGACGCAATCTCTATTGCACTCCTCACTGCACTCTCCCACCTGGACAAAAGGAACACCTACAGTGCCCTYAGAAAGCATTCATACCTCTTGACTTATTCCACATTTGTTGTGTTACAGCCTGAATTAAAAATGTATTAAAAATATTTTTTCTCTCACTCAACTAGACACAGCACCCCATAATGACGAACTAATAACATGTTTTTAGACATTTTATTGAAAATGATGTACAGAAATATCTCAATTTACATAAGTGTTCACACGTCATTACTCGGTAGAAGCACCTTTGGTGGCAATTACAGCTGTGACTCTTTTTGGATTAGTCTCTATGAGCTTTGCACACCTGGATTGTACAATATTTGCCAGTTATTAAGCTCTGTCAAGTTGATTATTGATCATTATTGATCTTTTTTAGACAGCCATTTTTTTTTTAGATTTGGCTTTCTGTTTTAAGTTATTGTCCCGCTGAAAGGTGAATATGTCTCAAAGTTCCTGTTGGATAGCAGACTGAACTAGGTTTTCCTCTAGGATTTTGCCTGTGCTTACAGCTGTAATATGATGCAGCACCACCATGCTTGAAAATATGGTACACATCACGGAGTGGTACTCAGTGATGTGTTCTGTTGGAATTCACAAAAACAAAATGCTTTGTATTCAAGACAAAAAGTGTATTTCTTTGTTACATTTTTTGCAGTATTACTAAAGTGCCTTGTTGTTTTGGAAGATTTTTATTCTGTACAGGCTTCCTTCTTTTCACTCTGTCATTTAGGTTAGTATTGTGGAGTAACTACAATGTTGTTGATCCATCGTCAGGTGTCTCATATAACAACCATTGAACTCTGTAACTTTTTTAAAATCACCATTGGCCTCATGGCAAAATCCCTGAGCAGTTTCCTTCCTCTCCGGCAACTGAGTTAGGAAGGACGCCTGTATCTTGGTAGTGACTGGTTGTATTGATACACCACCCAAAACATAATTAATAACTTCACTACGCTCAAAGGGATATTCAGCATCAGTTTTATTTTTTTACACATCTACCAATCGGTGCCCTTCTTTGCGAGGCATTGAAAAACCTCCCTCCTCTTTGTGGTTGAATCTGTTCATGAAATTCACTACTCRATTGAGGGACCATACAGATAAATGTATGTGTGGGATACAGAGAATGGGTAGTCATTAAAAAAATTATGTTAACCACTATTATATAACACAGAATTATTTATGCTTGCCATAAAAAAGGGGTTGAATACTTATTGACTCAAGGCATTTCAGCTTTACATTTTTAATTCATTTCTAAAATGTTCCCCAAACAAAATTCCACGTTGACATAACGGAGTATTGTGTGTAGATCAGTCACACAAAATCTAGGTTAAAAAAAAWTATTTTCTGAAGGCTGTGCATTGAMTAACACAGCTTTCAACACTGTAGTGCCCTTCAAGCTCATCTCTAAGCTAGGGACCCTGGGATTGAACACCTCCCACCGCTCCCAGGTGGTGAAGGTAGGCAACAACACATCCGCCACGCTGACCCCGAACACGGGGGCCCCTCAGGGGTGCGTGCTTAGTCCCCTCCTGTACTCCCACTTCACCCACGAATGTGTGGCCGCGCACAACTCTAACACAATCATTACGTTTTCTGACAACGTGACGGTGGTAGGCCTGAACACCAACGACGATGAGACAGCCTATAGGAAGGAAGTCAGAGACCTGGCAGTGTGGTGCCAGGGCAACAATCTCCCTCAACATCAACAAGACAAAGGAGCTGATCAGGGACTCCAGGAAATGGTGGACCGAGCACACCCCCATTCACATCGACGGAGCTGTAGTGGAGCAAGTCGAGAGCTTCAAGTTCCTTGGTGTCCTCATCACTAAGGATCTATCATGGTCCACACACACCAACACGACAATACCTCTTCCCCCTCAGGAGACTGAAAAGATTTGGCCTGTGTCCCCAGATCCTCAAAAAGTTCTACAGCTGCACCATTGAGAGCATCTTGACTGGCAGCATCACCCCTTCGTATGGCAACAGCTTGGTATCCAACCGCAAGGCACTACAGAGGGTAGTGCGTACAGCCCAGTACATCACTGGGGCCAAGCTCCCTGCCATCCAGGACCTCTACTATATACAGTTGAAATCGGAAGTTTACATACACCTTAGCCAAATACAGTTAAACTCAGTTTTTCACAATTCCTGACATTTAATCTTTGTAAAAGTTTTCTGTCTYAGGTCAGTTAGGATCACCACTTTATTTTAAGAATGTGAAATGTCAGAATAGTAGTGGAAAGAATTATATACTTCAGCTTTAGTTTCTTTCATCACATTCCCAGTGGGTCAGAAGGTTACATACACTCAATTAGTATTTGGTAGCATTGCCTTTAAACTGTTTAACTTGGGTCAAACATTTCGGGTAGCCTTCCACAAGATTCCCACAATAAGTTGGGTGAATTTTGGCCCATTCCTCCTGATGGAGCTGGTGTAACTGAGTCAGGTTTGTAGGCCTCCTTGCTCGCACACGGTTTTTCAGTTCTGCCCAAAAATGTTCTATAGGATTGAGGTCAGGGCTTTGTGATGGCCACTCCAATACCTTGACTTTGTTGTCCTTAAGCCATTTTGCCACAACTTTGGGAAGATCATGCTTGGGGTCATTGTCCATTTGGAAGACCCATTTGCAACCAAGCTTTAACTTCCTGAATGATGTCTTGACATGTGCTTCAACATGACCACATACTTTTACTACCTCATGATGCCATCTCTTTTGGGAAGTGCACCAGTCCCTCCTGCAGCAAAGCACCCCCAATACATGATGCTGCCACCCCGTGCTTCACGGTTGGATGGTGTTCTTTGACTTGCAAGCCTGCCCTTTTTCCTCCAACCATAACGATGGTCATTATGGCCAAACAGTTCTATTTTTGTTTCATCAAACCAGAGGACATTGCTCCAAAAAGTTTGATCTTTGTCCCCATGTGCAGTTGCAAACTATAGTCTGGCTTTTTTCTGGCGGTTTTGGAGCAATGGCTTCTTCCTTGCTGAGCGGCCTTTCATGTTATGTCAATATAGGACTCATTTTACTGTGGATAGAGATACTTTTGTACCTATTTCCTCCAGCATCTTCACAAGGTCCTTTGCTGTTGTTCTGGGATTGATTTGCATTTTTCGCAGCAAAGTACGTTCATCTCTAGGAGACAGAACGCATCTGCTTCCTGAGCGGTTTGACTGCTGCGTGGTCCCATGGTGTTTATACTTGCGTACTATTGTTTGTACAGATGAACATGGTACCTTCAGGCATTTGGAAATTGCTCCCAATGATGAACCAGGTCTTTCAACCAGGTTTTCTGAGGTCTTGGCGTATCTGATTTCTTTTGTTCCATATGTCAAGCAAAAGGAGCACTGCGTTTGAAGGTAGCCTTGTATAATCACATACCAGACATGAAAGAATTGCTGCTCGCTGCGAAACAGATGCGTTCCGCTCTTGGATCATATGTCAGTTTTGTTCCTTGACAAATATGCAGTATTTTGTTTTTTTATCGTGTTTGATTTCTTACATCGGTACCTTCAGCGTTTCGTGTACATATCTAGTCGGGTCGAAGGTAGCATTACGAATATATGACGAACTACATAACGTCAACTCATCATCGTTCCTACCAGGAATATGACTTTCCCGAAACGGATCCAGTTTTTGCCTTCCACACAATACAATGGATCTGATCCCAGCCGGCGACCCTGTGCGACGCCGAAAAAGGGGAAAACGTGGCGGTCTCGTGGTCAGGCTTCGGAGACGGGCACATCGCGCTCCCACTCCCTAGCATACTACTCGCCAATGTCCAGTCTCTTGACAATAAGGTGATGAAATCCAGCACGGGTAGCATTCCAGAGAGACATCAGGGATTGCAACGTGCTCTGCTTACGGAAACAAGGCTAACTCAAGGGACGCTAACGGAGTCGGTGCAGCAGCTGGTTTCTTCATGCATCGCGCGACAGAAACAAACATCTTTCCGGTAAGAAGAGGGGCGGGGGGTATGCCTTATGATTAACGAGAAGTGGTTGATCATCATAACAACACACAAGAACTCAAGTCGTTCTGTTCACCTGATCTAGAACTCCTCACAATCAAATGTCGACCGCATTATCTACCAAGGGAATTCTCTTCAATCATAATCACAGCCGTATACATTCCCCCCAAGCAGACACATCGATGGCCCTGAACGAACTTTATCTGACTCTTTGTAACTGGAAACACACACCCTGAGGCTGCATTCATCGTAGCTGGGATTTTAACAAGGCTAATCTAAAAACAAAACTCCCTAAATTCTATCAGCATATCGATTGTGCTACCAGGGCTGGAAAAACACTAGACCATTGTTATACTAATTTCCGCGACGCTTATAAGGCCCTCCCCCGCCCCCCTTTCGGAAAAGTGCTGACCATGACTCCATTTTGTTGATTCCAGCCTACAAACAGAAACTCAAACAACAAGCTCCCGCGCTCAGGTCTGTTCAACGCTGGTCCGACCAATCTGAATCCACGCTTCAAGACTGCTTCGATCACGCGGATTGGAATATGTTTCCGCATCGCGCTCAACAACAATATTGACGAATATGCTGATTCGGTGAGCGAGTTCATTAGGAAGTGCATTGACGATGTCGTACCCACAGCAACGATAAAAACATTCCCAACCAGAAACCGTGGATTGACGGCAGCATTCGCGTGAAACTGAAAGCGCGAACCACTGCTTTTAACCAGGGCAAGGTGACCGGAAGCATGACCGAATACAAACAGTGTAGCTATTCTCTCCGCAAGGCAATCAAACAGGCTAATCTCAGTACAGAGACAAAATCGAGTCGAAATTCAACAGCTCAGACACAAGAGGATTGTGGCAGGGTCTACAGTCAATCACGGATTACAAAAAGAAAACCAGCCCCGTCGAGGACCAGGATGTCTTGCTCCCAGACAGGCTAAACAACTTTTTTGCCCGCCTTTGAGGACAATACAGTGCCACTGACACGGCCCCCTACCAAAACCTGCGGGCTCTCCTTCACTGCAGCCGAGGTGAGTAAAACATTTAAACGTGTTAACCCTCGCAAGGCTGCAGGCCCAGACGGCATTCCCAGCCGCGTCCTCAGAGCATGCGCAGACCAGCTGGCTGGTGTGTTTACGGACATATTCAATCAATCCTTATCCCAGTCTGCTGTTCCCACATGCTTCAAGAGGGCCACCATTGTTCCTGTTCCCAAGAAAGCTAAGGTAACTGAGCTAAACGACTACCGCCCCGTAGCACTCACTTCCGTCATCATGAAGTGCTTTGAGAGACTAGTCAAGGACCATATCACCTCCACCCTACCGGACACCCTAGACCCACTCCAATTTGCTTACCGACCCAATAGGTCCACAGACGACGCAATCGCAACCACACTGCACACTGCCCTAACCCATCTGGACAAGAGGAATACCCATGTGAGAATGCTGTTCATCGATTACAGCTCAGCATTTAACACCATAGTACCCTCCAAACTCGTCATCAAGCTCGAGACCCTGGTCTCGACCCCGCCCTGTGCAACTGGGTCCTGGACTTCCTGACGGGCCGCCCCCAGGTGGTGAGGGTAGGTAACAACATCTCCACCCCGCTGATCCTCAACACTGGGGCCCCACAAGGGTGCGTTCTGAGCCCTCTCCTGTACTCCCTGTTCACCCACGACTGCGTGGCATGCACGCCTCCAACTCAATCATCAAGTTTGCGGATGACACTACAGTGGTAGGCTTGATTACCAACAACGACGAGACGGCCTACAGGGAGGAGGTGAGGCCCTCGGAGTGTGGTGTCAGAAAATACCTCATACTCAACGTCAACAAAACAAAGGAGATGATTGTGGACTTCAGGAAACAGCAGAGGGAGCACCCCCCTATCCACATCGACGGGTCAGTAGTGGAGAAGGTGGAAAGTTTTAAGTTCCTCGGTGTACACATCACGGACAAACTGAATTGGTCCACCCACACAGACAGCGTTGTGAAGAAGGCGCAGCAGCGCCTCTTCAACCTCAGGAGGCTGAAGAAATTTGGCTTGTCACCAAAAGCACTCACAAACTTCTACAGATGCACAATCGAGAGCATCCTGTCGGGCTGTATCACCGCCTGGTACGGCAACTGCTCCGCCCACAACCGTAAGGCTCTCCAGAGGGTAGTGAGGTCTGCAGAACGCATCACCAGGGGCAAACTACCTGCCCTCCAGGACACCTACCACCCGATGTCACAGGAAGGCCATAAAGATCATCAAGGACAACAACCACCCAAGCCACTGCCTGTTCACCCCGCTATCATCCAGAAGGCGAGGTCAGTACAGGTGCATCAAAGCAGGGACCGAGAGACTGAAAAACAGCTTCTATCTCAAGGCCATCAGACTGTTAAACAGCCACCACTAACATTTAGCGGCCGCTGCCAACATACTGACTCAACTCCAGCCACTTTAAAAATGGGAATTGATGGAAATTATGTAAAAATGTACCACTAGCCACTTTAAGACAATGCCACTTAATACATGTTTACATACCCTACATTACCCATCTCATATGTATATACTGTACTCTATATCATCTACTGCATCTTGCCATCTTTTTGCAATACATGTACCACTAGCCACTTTAAACTATGCCACTTTATGTTTACATACCTACAGTACTCATCTCATACGTATATACCGCTACTCTATACCATCTACTGCATCTGCCATGCCGTTCTGTACCACCACTCATTCATATATCTTTATGTACATATTCTTTATCCCTTTACACTTGTGTGTGTGTGTAAGGTAGTAGTGTGGAATTGTTAGGTTAGATTACTGTTGGTTATTACTGCATTGTCGGAACTAGAAGCACAAGCATTTCGCTACACTCGCATTAACATCTGCTAACCATGTGTATGTGACTAATACAATTTGATTTGATTTGATTTGAGGTACACCTCCAATTGACTCAAATTGTGTCAATTGGCCTATCATAAGCTTCTAAAGCCATTACATAATTTTCTGGAATTTTGCAAGCTGTTTAAAGGCACAGTCATCATAGTGTATGTAACCTTCTGACCCACTGGAATTGTGAGACAGTGAATTATAAGTGAAATAATCTGTCTGTAAACAATTGTTGGAAAAATGACTTGTTTCATGCACAAAGTAGATGTCCTAACTGACTTGCCAAAACTATAGTTTGTTAACAAGACATTTTTGGAGTGGTTGAAAAACAAGTTTTAATGACTTTAATGACTAAGTGTATGTAAACTTCCGACTTCAACTGTACCAGGCGGTATCAGAAGAAGGCCCTAAACATTGTAAAAGACTCCAGCCACACAAGTCATAAACTGTTCTCTCTGCTACCGCATGGAAATCCGTAACGATGCACCAAGTCTGGAACCAACAGGACCCTGAACAACTTCTACCCCCAAGCCAGAAGACAGCTAAATAGTTAAATAGTTAACAATAGCTACCCGGGCTATCTGCATTGACCCTTTTTGCACAAACTTTTTTTTACTCATCACATACACTGCTGCTACTTTTTATTATCTATCCTGTTGCCTAGTCACTTTATTCCTAGTTATATATACACATATCTACCGCAATTACTTCATACCTCTGCACATGAACTCTATGATGGTACCCCGTGTATATAGCCAAGTTATCGTTCTCATTGTGCATTTATTCGTACTTCTATTATTACAAGTAATTACTTTTCTATTATTTCTATATTTCTTTCTCTCTGCATTGTTGGGAAGGGCCCATATGTACGCATTGCACTGTTAGTCTACTCCTGTTGTATACAAAGCATGTGACAAATACAATTGTATGATTTGATTTGACACCACCGCTGAAGCTCTGCCACCTTCCATCACAGATGCGGAAGGTCGACATCGGCGGATGCGGTGAAATTAGATTTCGTCTAATCGAGCTTAGTGTCATTTCTTTTACATTCACAGTAATGTCATCCGACAGAAGGCTATGTCATTTTCAACAGAAATTGTCTTCTTATTAGGTCTTGATATTTGACAGATTTTTACTGAGCAGATTAGGTGCTTTTAAATCCACGACTCTGCCCTGTGTCTTCAAGTTGGAAGGATATTGAATGTGAAGGAGAGGTACAGTACGTCTGGATTAAAAAAAGATCATTTGATTGATGTCAGAAACATTTGAATCAGGGGCCCTGTTAGAGTCCTGTAGAGACGGTGGTCCAATCCATACTGTATTACAGGATTTTGAGCACACACATACACCTCTGTTTGGTTGTCTGGAGGAAAACACTAATGACCAGCTCCTCCCAGGAGGGGAAAGGATCAGACACACACACACACACACAGTACAGACACACAAGAACACCCTCATACACACGTACACACAGGCACACACACACTATTATCCTGCAGTGCTTTAGGCAGACATGTGGTGTTTGGAGTCTGGGGTTTATGACAGCTCTATTGTTGACAGTCATCCCCTCGTCATGGCCACCCTCTTGTTAAAGCCCTGCAGCCTGAGTTTAAGAGCCCCAAAACCTGAGACGGCACCCCATGGAGGGTGTTGGGGTTGGACATTCTCCGATTTTTATCACTCTCCATTGTTAATGTTAGCGACTTGGGTCTAAGCCGGTTTCCAGACAGTGGGCCCCAATAAGCGCGTGTTCAGTATCAAAACACCCACTTAAAATCTGCTCATATTGGTATGAATTGTGGGTTGTAGAGCTATAACTTAATGAACTCAAGAACCTGCCTGCATTCCTTATAGCGCTATAGAATATCCCTCTGCTTTAAAAGCCACAGTGCGCTCAGCAGTGCTTTCGAAATTAATAAAATCAGTATATCTCTCAGTTAATATAAATGTACTTTAATCAAAATAAGACGCATTAAGCCTCCGTCACAATGCAGAAATCTGATAACGAAAAGCGCCCGGGTGGTGAGTCATGGCTCTGAAGGATTAGTGAGTGAGTTTCTGTATTGCTTCAGAATCAGAGGGGATTACAAAAGGGTACATGAGAGCAATGTGTTATGGGTAAAAATGTACCCACAGACAGTGTGTCCAGCCACATCTTTCCATTGTGAACCCTTAGTGCCTCATAAGTGTCACCTTCATGACTTCTGTCGTCTCTCCGGGTGATTTACACAAGCCAAATATTCCACTGCTGAAGCTCAGGTAGTGAAATTATATCCCTGGCTGCTACCCTGAACCTTCTGTTCAGCTCCTCTACAGTCAACCCCTCCCACGACCCAAACACCAGGCTCTTTCGAGATATAAGCAGCTTTCTGTGCCACTTATGCAACCCTGTGTGTGTCTGCTATTCAGATTAGCAGTGTTGCTAAATGTTCTATCAATACTGCCTATTTTTTGAGTAGCTAATGCCTCCCCCCGCTACCATACAACCACCCAGAGACAAACTTACTTTAGAATGAATAATATAAAGCCTACTGTACACCTGAAACATCTGGAGGGTTTTTGGGAAGATCAAAGCATCCAATACTAAAGATCAAAAGTCGGTAGATTTACCATACATTGAGTACTCGTGTCATTCAATGCTAGCATAAAGGTATTGGCTAACTGCCAAAATACATGCCTCTCTCTCCATGGCTAACYGTATGCTACAATGTTTGTTTGACTGCAYACTCAGAATGACRTTCTAGCTGTTAATAAAGTGCAGTTTTGATCATTAGAAAGCTGTCATTCTAACCCACCGAACCTTYACAAAAGAATATGCTAACTGCATGATGCTACATGTCTTTGTTAGCGTACTAATTCCACATTCCAGTCCCTGCATCTCATATCTCTATATTAGCCTTATCTCTGCACAACTACCTTACCTGATAGCACGCAAACTCCAGTATCCATTGACTGCCCCCTCACAGTGTTGAAAGGCTGTGTCTCCCAGATRTTGCTAGCMGSAYGCCCCGACTGTTTCTCATTGTGTGCTACACTTACAGCACACTCCACTGCACCTGGTAAAGATCTGTTGTAGGCCTACCCCCAGGCTCTTTATTTTTGATTTGCCTCAAATCAGAGGGAGTTTACCGGTGGATGCTGAATGACCGAATGCCAGTGGAATTATCGATGAGGTCCATCATCGTGACACATACTGACTCCCTGTCTTCATCATACAATGAGGTAGTGTAACAAATGGGGCGGGAAACATGTGTTCCTCTGTCCCCTGAGGATTGAAAGAACCTTTCATGTCACCATATAGGTTAGATCAATTCAGATGGATGAGATGTTATATACTCAGGCCCCCAGTGTCTGGTCTGGATCGTGAAGTTACAAGCTCTGCTGGTCGGCTGCTGCATAGCAACCTGGCGGTGCCAAAATACCTGGTCTGCCCTAGAAAGCCTATGTAAATTAGAATTGCTCGAACAGCCCCCCAAAATGTGTAGATGCACGTTTTCCAGCTCTACAATTGGTTTATTATGATGAAGTTTGATTGCCACAGTGAATCATTTTAAAGTTCACTACAAATCAAGCTATTTAATTAAATAGTGATCCATTCTGACTACTACATTGGTCATCACACAGAACCACGTGCTGACACAGACCAATCGTGGGCCGGCAGGGGGGTGTGGTATCAACAAGCCTGTCAAGTGGAGATGGASGGGCTGACCAATGTCTATATGGCTGACAGAGGATGACAGAGCRGAGAACAGAGCATAGACATGAAGATTGCAATCCTCAATCACATCATGTTTTAAATCAATTTAGTGTGCAATTATAATTGAATGCATTTTGAATTCCAAACTACATTTTATGTCTGAGTTTTTTTAATGAGAAGTAATGCAATTACACAAATGATRAAGACAGATAGTCTACRATCATATAAAAACACAGAATCAAGATAAAATAATTGTATAATTTATATATAGTCCCCTTTTTTCTCATAGGGTAATCCAATCTAGCCTAACCGAGTTGTGATCGGTTGATGTGATGGTAGCCCATTAACTTTTGGGTCATATGATATCTAGACTAGATAGGGTACTCCCGCACACTTAACTTTGCGCCAATTTGAATTCGATTTTACATAGAGAGTCACCATGCTCTGTATTTAACTGTACTAATCATCACTTGAAAGAGTCCGGTAAATCAGTCGTAATTCGGATTATCATAGTTCATATTTGCTGTCCATTTTGTTTTCCTATGTTGACCTGGCTATGTTCTAGGTAATGCTGAGCTTTCAAGTTAACATTCAAATCAAATCAAAGTTATTTGTCACATGCGCCAAATACAACAGGTGTAGTGTTAACACCTTAGTGTTAAGTAAAAAAAAAATATATATTTTTAATAAAAGTAACAAATAATTAAACAGCAGCAGTAAAATAACAATAACGAGGCTATATACAGGTGGTACCGGTACAGTCAATGTGCGGGGGCACCGGTTAGTCGAGGTAATTGAGGTAATATGTACTTGTAGGTAGAGTTAAAGTGACTATGCATAGATAATAAACAGAGAGTAGCAGCAGCGTAAAAGAGGGGTCTGGTTAGCCCTTTGATTAGCTGTTCAGGAGTCTTATGGCTTGGGGGTAGAATTTGTGAAGAAGCCTTTTGGTACCGCTTGCCGTGCGGTAGCAAAGAGAACAGTCCTTGACTAGGGTGGCTGGAGTCTTTGACAATTTTTAGGGCCTTCCTCTGACACCGCATAGTATAGAGGTTCTGGATGGCAGGAAGCTTGGCCCCAGTGATGTATTGGGCCGTATGCACTACCCTCTGTAGTGCCTTGCGGTCGGAGTACGAGCAGTTGCYATACCGGGCAGTGATGCAACCAGTCAGGATGCTCTCGATGGTACAGTTGTAGAACTTTTTGAGGATCTGAGGACCCATGCTAAATCTTTTCAGTCTCCTGAGGGGGAATAGGCTTTGTCATGCCCTCTTCACCACCGTCTTAGTGTGTTTGGACCATAATAGTTTGTTGGTGATGTGGACACCAAGGAACTTGGCTCTCAACCTGCTCCACTGCAGCCCCGTCGATGAGAATGGATGCGTGTTCAGACCTCCTTTTCCTGTAGTCCACAATAATCTCTTTGTCTTGATCACATTGAGGGAGAGRTTGTTGTCCTGGCACCAAACGGCCAGTGTCATCTGCAAATTTGATGATGATGTTAGAGTTGTGTGCCTGGCCATGCAGTCATGAGTGAACAGGGAGTACAGGAGGGGACTGAGCATGTACCCATGAGGGGCCCCCGTGTTGAGGATCAGTGTTTCGGATCTGTTGTTACATTTTTTACATTTACATTTTAAGTCATTTAGCAGACGCTCTTATCCAGAGCGACTTACAAATTGGAAAGTTCATACATACTTGGAAAGTTCATACATATTCACCCTTACCACCTGGGGGTGGCCTGTCAGGAAGTCCAGGATCCAGTTGCAGAGGGAGGTGTTTAGTCCCAGGGTCCTTAGCTTAGTGATGAGCTTTGAATGCACTATGGTGTTGAAYGCTGAGCTGTAACCCTTACCCTAACCCTTGTGAGTGTTGACCTGTTTAAAGGTCTTTCTCACATCGGTTACAGAGTATGTGATCACACAGTCGTMCGGAACAGCTGATGTTCTCATGCATGCTTCAGTGTTACTTGCCTCGAAGCGAGCATAGAAGTAATTTAGCTCATCTGGTAGGCTTGTGTCACTGGGCAGCTCGCGGCTGTGCTTCCCTTTGTAGTCTGTAATAGTTTGTAAGCCCTGCCACATCCAATGAGCGYCGGAGCCTTGTGTCACTGGGCAGCTCGCGGCTGTGCTCCCCTTTGTAGTCTGTAATAGTTTGGAAGCCCTGCCWCATCCGATGAGCGTCAGAGCCGCTKCAAAGGTTTAAAATAGCAAGCATCAGGATCATAGACATTAAAACCAGGTTGACTTTCTCAGGCAGGATAAAAACAACTATATCGAAGATGTTCCTTTGCTAGTTATGGACACTTTCACCATGATCSTTAGCAATTTTGTTGTKCCATTCAGCAATATGGCATGCTTCAAATTTAAATACTTCCAGCTTCATGCACCATCTGAAGTTTTCCATAGGAATATGTGTACAGCGTATTTGGAAAATATTCAGACCCCTTGACTTTTTCCATATTTTTTTACGTTACATATATTTTTCTTAATCAGTCAAAACACAAAACCCATAATGACAAAGCAAAAACAGGTTTTTAGAAATGTTTCAGACCGTTTACGCAGTACTTCGGTGGGTATTACGCTACAAGCTGGGCACACCTGTATTTTCAGAATTTCTCCCATTCTTGTCTGCAGATCCTCTCAAGCTCTGTCAGGATGGATGGGGAGTGTCATTRCACAGCTATTTTCTGGTCTGTCCAGAGATGTCCAATCGGGTTCAAGTCCAGGCTCTCGCTGGGTCACTTAAGGACATTCAGAGTCCCAATGTCACGCCCTGACCTTAGAGAKCTTTTATGTCTCTATTTTGGGTTTGGTCAGGGTGTGATTTGGGGTGGGCATTCTATGTTCTATTTTTTWTTTCTTTGTTTTGGCCGGGTATGGTTCTCAATCAGGGACAGCTGTCTATCGTTGTCTCTGATTGGGAACCATACTTAGGTAGCCCTTTTCCCTCCTTTCTTTGTGGGAAGTTAACTTTGTTTGTGGCACATAGCCCTTAAGCTTCACGGTTGTTTTGTATTGTTTATTGTTTTTTTTCGCCGCTTTGGTCCAGTTCTTTCGACGGACGTGACACCCAAAGCCAMTCCTGCATTGTCTCTCCCCAGTCTGAGGTCCTGAGTGCTCTGGAGCAGGTTTGCATCAAGGATTTCTATGTACTTTGCTCCGTTCATCTTTCCCTCTGTCCTGACTAGTCTCCCAGTCACTGCCGCTGAAAAACATCCCCATAGCATGATGCTGCCACCAACATGTTTCATCGTAGGGATGGTGCCAGGTTTCTGCCAGATATGACGCTTGGTATTCAGRCCAAAGAGTTCAATCTTGGGTTCATCAGATCAGAGAATCTTGTTTCTCATGGTCTGAGAGCCAAGCAKGCGGTCATGTGCATGTGCCTTTTACTGAGGAGTCTGGCCACTCTACCATAAAGGCCTGATTGGTGGAGTACTGCAGAGATGGTTGTSCTTCTGGAAGGTTCTCCTATCTCCACAGAGAAACTCTGGAGCTCTGTCAGAGTGACCATCGGGTTCTTGGTCACTTCCCTGACCAAGGCTCTTCTCCCCTGATTGCTCAGTTTGTCCACGAGGTCAGCTCTAGGATGAGTCTTGGTGGTTCCAAACTTTTTCCATTTAAGAATGATGTGTGATCTTGGGGACCTTCAATAATGCAGACAKTTTTTGGTACCCTTCCCCAGATCTGTGCCTCGACACAATCCTGTCTCGGAGCTCTATGAACAATTCCTTCGACCTCATGGCTTGGTTTTTGCTCTGGCATGCACTGTCAACTGTGGGACCTTATATAGACAGGTGTGTGCCTTTCCAAATCATGTCCAATCAATTGAATTTACCACAGGTGGACTCCAATCAAGTTGTAGAAACATCTCAAGGATGATCAATGGAAACAGGATGCACCTGAGCTCAATTTCAAGTCTCATAGCAACGTGCCTGAATACTTATGCAAATATGGTATTTTACATTTTTTATACATACATTTGCAAAGAAAATCCAAAAACCTGTGCTCGCTTTGTCATTATGGGGTATTGTGTGTAGATTGATGAGAAAAACATATTTAATCCATTTTAGAATAAGGCTGTAACGGTATAATGAGCTGTATATACTCTGAGGGCATGCCAAAGTGTCCATAACTTACTCAAGGTCGATGACGCCTTTAGCTAGAATGTTCATTTCCCTTTTACTTCTGCAGCAAGTTCTAGGGAAATGTGGGCAGTGCAACCAGGAAGTGACTGATGGAGAAAACCATGAAAAGAGAGGAAAGTAAATGAAAATGTTTCATAGATTCACCAATAATCTATGTTCCAGGGAAAGTGCACTATTGTAAAGTGGCCGTTCCACTGGATGTCATAAGGTGAATGCACCAATTTGTAAGTCGCTCTGGATAAGAGCGTCTGCTAAATGACTTAAATGTTAAATGTAAAAATGTAAAGTCAGTCGTTTTATGATGATGCCATGAAATGTTTCCATAAACTGCAGCACTGAGCTGAATATAAATATACATCTGAAGAGCTCTCAGTGATGTCAGTTCCTGCCACAAAATTGTTGGCTTTATCTCCAGGAAGCCACAGTAAACAGTGAGCAATTCCTAGTGATGTTGACATKCTTACCCGCTGTAAGTATATGATATTATCACTTGACTGTGACAAGCTCTATGGTTTCCCTCTCAAGGCCATACTCAACAACGAATGGCTTATTGCAGTGTGAGAGTGGGAATAAAATTCTGTTAGGCATATAAAAACAGGGTGGGAAAAAAACTTGATATCAAGTCATGTCAGCCTTCACATAGCCTTCAGGAGCAGCAAAGAATGAAGAGATATGATCATATTTCTACAGATATTCTTTAACCCTTAATAAGAGTCTAAGCCCTGTCTAAGCCGAGGAGTGGTTCTACTAAGCTATATGGAATTGTTTTAAGAAGGTCATGCCAATAATCATTTTGCTATTTGATTTTGAATTTTAAGACCCCTTGAAGTATGAATTATGAATAATTTTTTATTATTTGATTACATTTTTTATTTGGCCCATACAATCGCATTGAATAACAGATTCACTACATGGGACAGATAGTTCCCCCCCAAAAAATCTAAAGGAGGTTTGTTCTGAAGTGTCTGTCCTATATCTGAGAGAATTTTGGGATTTTTTTTTTAGACATGTATTTAACACCTTATTTTTGGCACTAAACAGTCTCCATACAGTGCATTCGGAARGTTTTCAGCTCTCTTGACTTCTACCTTTGTTACATTGCAGCTTTATTCTATAATTGATTAAATTAAACATTTTAATCAATCTACACACAATACCCCATAATGACAAAGTGAAAACAGGTTTAGAACTTCTTGAAAAAAAAACAAGAAAAAAAACAGAAATACCTTAATTACATACTGTAAGTATTCAGACCCATTGCTATGAGACTCGAAATTGAGCTCAGGTGTTTCCTGTTTCCATTAATCGTCCTTGAGATGTTTCTACAACTTGATTGAAGTCCACCTGTGGGAAATTCAATTGATTGGGAATGATTTGGAAAGGCACACACCTGTCTATATAAGGTCCCACAGTTGGCAGTGCATGTCAGAGCATAAACCAAGYCATGAGGTCAAAGGAATTGTCCATAGATCTCCGAGACAGGATTGTGTCAAGGCAGCCCATAACGCAGAGATCAAGGAATAACAAAAATACATTTATTAAATACAGTAAACTATATACAAGTAATAATTGTGTGTGTAGTCAGTAGTGTAAGTGAGTGGATGCATGCATAGATAGTGATAATGAGGGGTGTTGAGAGGTGCCAAAAAAATAAAAAAAGAAGCCACAAAATGCCACAACGGAAACAATACAGTGTGTCGGCGTGGTGAGTCTCCTCGATGTATGGGGGGGAGAGGACCCCGGAAACATACTTCCCTGGTTAAAGATACCCCACTCCCTAGCCAACCTCGTCCTCCCCAGACCTTAGCAACCTTTGTGCACAGGAAGCAACCTTTTAAGGAGAGAAAAAAACGAGGACAGCAGGGAACAGATGACAGAAGGAACAGGACAACACAAAACCACAAAAAATAAACAGTGGCCGGTCACATCGACACGCATACGTCACAAAACTTGGGGACAACTCGCATGATAAAACACGTGTCCACCGATCAATAGGACCAGACGCGTTCAGGAACAGGGCGCACRAGAGAGAGTGTCAGCAATGACACTATCAGCCCCTCGGATGTGCCGCACATCGAGWTGGATGGCCTGTAAGAACAAACACCATCTCATTATCCTCTGGTTAGGATACATCATAGACCTCAAGAAGGTGAGTGGGTTATGGTCGGTGTAGACCACAATAGGTACTAAACCCGACTAACAGGCCTCTCAACACCGGACGCATCTGCTTGCAGCAGGACTGCACCTGCCCCCACGTGACTTGCATCCACCTGCAAGGTGAATGACAAATCAACGTGAGGAGCAGCAAGCACCGGAGTAGAGGTAAGCAACTTCTTTGCATCATCAAAAGCCTGCTGACAGAGAGGAGACCAGACGTAAACTGCCTTAGCTTTCAGCAAATCTGTCAGGGGAAMGACTACGGTAGAGAAGTTCCTACAGAAACTACAATAACCAATCATTCCCAAGAAATGCATCAGTTATTTTTTTAGTGGTTGGTCGTGGAAATTCATTGATAGCTGACCAAGATACAGGGAGAAGCCCAGCTGGAGAAAGAAGGCAATATCATTCTCCAGCATGTACCTGATCTCAGCATCCAGATGGCTCAGTTTCTCTGAAGAAACTCTATACAACTGCTGACGGATGGAGTCAGCATCCCCAACGTCAACATCGTGTTCTATTAAGTTTGTATGTGTATGCGTATCAGAAAACAAAACTGGAAAACTCTGAATCAGACCGACCAACTCATCTCGCCTATCAGCAGGTAGATGAGCGAGAAGGCTATCCAAAACATCCAGTGACTCTGAATTTGTCAATCTACCCTGCAGTACACAATCGTCGGGACCAGGGAATCCTCCTCACCATGCATGGACACAGCATGACAAAAAGAAGAACCCAGCGATGTAACATTACAGGCCAAAACAACAAGTTTAACGTCCTCTGCGGACTCACACTGTTCAGCCCCAGAGGAATGTGCGCAATAGGGTTTTAGAAGATTTACATAGCACAGTTTGTGCACTTTCCTCCATTCCGGAGTGGCTAAACTAAATAGTTTTGCTCAGTGCACTGGCACACAGCCATATATGGACCTTGAAACTTGGCTTGAAATGGAGAACCAACAATTGGTAGCAGAGCAAGAACCTGGTCACCTGGACTAAAGTGACGACGCTCAGCTCGCCGATCAAATATTCCTTTCATCCTCCCGTGAAGACTACAGCTTCTCTTTAGCCAAATCACACACATAAGATAACAGGGACTGAGGTGGCTTAGGAGACTTCCAGTCATCCTGGAGCACTGCTAGAAGCCCACACACACTATGTCTGAATACTAGGTCATTCGGACTRAAACCTGTGCTCTCCTGTGAAACCTTCCTGRCGGCTAACAGTAACCATGGCAACCCCTCCTYCCAATCCTTATCCATCTCCGTACAATAAGCTCTCATCAAAGACGTAAGTGTTTGATGGAAACGTTCCAGGGTTCCGTGACTCTGTGCGTGATAGGGGCTAGCCAAATTGTGTTTAATAAGGAGCTGTTKGAGAACCTGACCAAACAGATTAGAGGTGAAATTAGAACCTTTGTCACTCTGAATAACCTTAGGGATTCCAAACAGTGAGACAAACTGAGTCAAAGCTTTTAGCAGGGACTTAGTTGTGATAGACCGGAGAGGATAGGCAGCAGGAAACCTAGCGGTCTGACACATCACAGTGAACAGGTTACTACTACCATTCTTAGACTGGGACTTTGGGACTTTCACATGCACCTGGGCATGAGACGGAGTGACAGGAGTGAATGGATATGGGACAGGAGCTGCTAACGCAGTAGGTTAAGGTTTAACGTTAGCGCGAGTACTAAACTTACCTTTAGTACAGAACAGGACATTCATTTTTCCAATGACCTGAACCCTGACAGTAGTGACACTCTTGAATGAAGTCAGCTTTGCCACGGGAGACAGGCTCAACCCTAGAAACTCTGCCATGAAGCAGAGTGTCTTGGTGGGCGAGGCCCAAATCTCTCCGAAAACCACCACTCACTCTGAATACGGGGCTCTGCAAAGCCACTTTGGTGAGTCAAAACATACTCGTCCACCAAAATCGCAACTTCACAGACCGTCTTCACTTTTCGTTCGTTAATGTACGTGGCTATTCGGTCAGGGATTCTGTCCTTAAATTGCTCTATAATAATGATCAGATCACACAGCCCCTGGACAGTCTTAAGCGCAAAGGTGGAACACCAGCGATTAAACTGTGAAGATAATTCTCGCGCAAACTCAGTATGAATCTGTTTATCAGCCCATTTTAAAGTTCTAAATTGTTGGCGGTATTCTTTGTGAACCAATTCGTAAATCTGTAACACAGTCATTTTAACCTTAGCATAGCTGACTCTGTCGGCTACAGCAAGAGCTGAATATGCAACGAAAAGAACATCTCAGGGTCCTATCAAATGTGTCTGGGGCACGACCGAGTGAAGAGCGACCCCTAGGTAAAATCAGGGTCACCTTCCCTAAGCAAACTCTCCCCCAAGAGCTTTCCATCCCTAACCAATTCTAGACGCAGCTTGATTTAAGCGCACTCCAAATTCTTGTTAAATTCCAATTCCTTTTCATACTTAACACGATCATACTCTAGCTTAACACGGTCGTGCTCTAGCTGTAACAGAAGCAGTTATTTTTGCTGTTCAAAAGGAAGACTACTAGGGCTAACAGACGTAGCTGGTGGGGGCGACGAGTCCTCGGCAGAGGCTGCCGCAGTGGTAACTACCAGTATACCACTCTCCATCAGATTGGCCTTCAATATCAACAGAATTTTTAAGACGATTATCACTAATTTTAACCTGGTAGTGTTCAACAATCTTCAACAGCTGTTCCTTAGTACATAATTCGAACAGTTCCTCCGATGGACCGCGAATGAACTCATCTACATTAGACAAAATAGTAAAAAATATCTGCAAATAACATCTTGCTCTTTACCTAGTTAGAGCCAGTTTGTGCTGTTCTGTGAAGGGAGTAGTACACAGCGTTGCACGAGATCTTCAGTTTCTTGTCAATTTCTCGCATGGAATGGCCTTCATTTTCTAAGAACAAGAATAGACTGAGGAGTTTCAGAAGAAAGTTCTTTGTTTCTGTCCATTTTGAGCCTGTAATCAAACCCACAAGCGCTGGTGCTCCAGATACTCAACTAGTCTAAAGAAGGTCAGTTTTATTGCTTCTTTAATCAGGACAACAGTTCTCAGCTGTGCTATCATAATTGCAAAAGGTTTTTCTATTGATCAATTACACAACATGCCATTGGAACACAGGAGTGATGGTTGCTGATAATAGGCCTCTGTACGCCTATGTAGATATTCCATTAAAAAATCTGCAGTTTCCAGCTAAAATAGTCATTTACAACATTAACAATGTCTACACTGTATTTCTGATCAATTTGATGTTATTTTCGGTGAAAAACAAGGACAATTCTAAGTGACCCCAACATTTTGAATGGTAGTGTATATAAGGAGCTTCCCCGAATCCGACAGTAGCTCAACCATAGTCTTTGCGGCTTCACAGTGGGTAAAAACGCACTGTAGCCCCCTGCCCCTAGCATGGACCCCCCCCCCCTCCCCCCCGGGTAATACCCCCCCCCCCCCCCCGAGCCAGGGATGTGCCCCCGAGACAACTGCTCTGTCCACGGACACCACACAAAAATAACTAACAAAATAACCATTCCCAACGTATTCCAAAGTGGAACACACCGCTAAGCCTAAGAGGGGAAAAGAAAGACTATAGGTCCGTGTAGCAAATGACACTACCCTACCCAAATCTCCCACTGAGGTACACAGCAGATTGTACTCACCTCAGACCGATGTCCCAACAGCGAGTAGAGCAAGAGTTTCCATCCTGGGCAGGGGCCTGGAAACTAACCAATGTTCCTCTCTCCATCGCAGCACATAACCACTGTCCGCTGCAGAAAACATAAACAAAAGGCAACCAACACTGGGCCTACCAAACAACGCAACTCAAAAAAGCTGTAACAAAAGATGCAAACAAAGCACCTACAGAATTTATCTATACACTAACTCCACATTTTCTCCCAAACAAAATACACTTACCAGTTAGCTTAGCGACACTAGTATTAGGCCTACTGGCATACTTTTCCAGGCAATGCACCTATTTGATGACATCACCGGACAACCAAAATCACTGATATGTCTCTAAGGCACTATACCAACAAGACTAGGCAGTGAATACCAACCAAAGCACATCCCAATTGGCATTAACCCATCGTAATGCAAAGAAATACTATACGCCAAAATGTTAAGGAACCAACCTTATGTCCCAGACGAGTCCCCACTTGTTATGAACTGGCTCGTAGCCCGTAATAAAGAGGGAGACAACGCGGAGATCAAAGAATAACAAAAATATATTTATTCAATAAAGTTAACTATATACAGGTTGCAATGGTGTGTGTGTAGTCAGTAGTGTACGTGAGTGGATGCGTGCATAGACGGTGATAATGAGAGGTGTTGAGAGGTGCCAAAATAAACGATCAAAAAGAAGCCCCAAAATGCCACAACGAAAAAACAACAGTGTGTCTGCGTGGAGAGAGTCTCCTCAATGTATGGGAGGAAGGTATATTTATCCCCGGGACACACCCAACCCCAGATGTGTCCCATTTTGCTGACGACCCTCCCACCCACTGATATCCTATTAAGGAAAACAATAGCAGAGAGAAACAATTTGGCAGACATAGTGGGAGTGTCACGCCCTGACCTTAGAGAACCTTTTTATTTCTCTATTTGGTTAGGTCAGGGTGTGATTTGGGTGGGCATTCTAGTTTGTCTATTTCTTTGTTGGCCGGGTATGGTTCCCAATCAGAGGCAGCTGTCTATCCTTGTCTCTGATTGGGGATCATACTTAGGCAGCCCTTTTTCCCACCTTCAGTTGTGGGATCTTGTTTGTGTGTAGTTTGCTTTCTGCACTGCATATAGCTTTACGTTCGTATTTTGTATTTTGTTGTTTTTCGGTGTCATTTTTAATAAAGAAAAAATGTATGCCTACCACGCTGCACCTTGGTCTCCTTCCGACAACGAGTTTAACAGGGAGGGTCGTCACTGATACCAACACATTTATGCAGCATTGAAGGTCACCAAGAACACAGTGGCCTCCATAATTCTTAAATTAAGAAGATTGGAACCACCAAGACCCAAACTGAGCAGTCGGGGGAGAAGGGCCGTCGTCAGGGAGGTGACCAAGAACCCGATGGTCACTCTGACAGAGCTCCAGAGATCCTCTGTGGAGATGGGAGAAACTTGCAGAAGGACAACCATCTATGCCGCACACAACCAATCWGGTCTTTATGCTAGAGTGGCCAGACGGAAGCCACTCCTCAGTAAAAGGCATTTGGCAGCCCGCTTAGAGTTTGCCAAAAGGCACCTAAAGGACTCTCAGAGCATAAGAAGCCAGATTCTCTGGTCTGATGAAACCAAGATTGAACTCTTCTGCCTGAATGACAAGTGTCACATCTGGAGATATGTCACTCGCTGTGGAAGTCAAAAACAGCGTCCTCTGGCAACGGGGGCTTCTACCTTGGGTTCACATCCTCAGAGCTCCCATCCTCATCAGACCGTGAGGCTGTCTGAGACTCTGGCACATTCATCATCCATGATGTATACTACAGCTGGCTCGGGTGCATCGGGCCCCATTGCCCTTTGGTCCTCGAGGGGTTTGCAAAGAATGTCAGGACCTCCTCAGCCATTGCACCAGCTGTCATCATCGGCAGTTCGACACCTTCTGGAAACAAAGATTCTCTACAGGAATGACAGTCCATCCAAATGATCTTGGCTTCAGGACATGCATTTCAAGGCTGCGTTGAGACAATGAATTATCAATGACCCAAGACCAGCTCAGTTAATCCCTACCATTGTGTCACTGAGTTGTCATAATGCTGCAGCAAATGTACATCATCCCAGGGGACACAATGTAATTAACTTAATTTATGTCCCATTAACTGCTCTGGTAAAACATTGTCTGCATTAACATACGTATATAGCCTAAGAAACAAGGTTCATGAAATGAATAACTTGCTAGTTATAGATGATTCATATTCTGACATTATATATCTGAAACGCACATAGATAATACCTTTGATGATACAGTGGTAGCTGTATTGGTTATAACATCTACAGAAAAGATAGAAATGCCAATGGGGGYGGTGTTGCGGTCTATATTCAGAACCACATTCATGTAAGGCTTAGAGAGGATCTCATGTTAAATACTGTTGAAGTAATATGGCTACAGGTTAATCTGCCTCATCTAAAGCCCATTCTTGTGGGAAGCCGCTATACACCACCAAGTGCTAACAGTCAGTATCTGGATAATATGTGTGAAATGCTTGATAATGTATGTGATATCAACAGAGAGGTATATTTTTGGGGTGATTTKAATATTGACTGGCTGTCGTCAAGCTGCCCACAAAGCTTCAAACTGTAACCAGTGCCTGCAACCTGGTTCAGGTTATCAGTCAACCTATCAGGCTAGTTACAAACAGAACAGGAATTAAATCATCAACATGTATTGATACAACATCTTTACTAATGCTGCAGAAATTTGCTTTAAAAGGATTGGACCCTTTTTTTTCAATTTTTACCTAAAATGACATACCCAATTCTAACTGCCTGTAGCTCAGGCATTGAGGCAAGGATATGCATATTATTGACACCATTTGAAAGGAAACACTTTGAAGTTTGTGAAAATGTGAAATGAATGAAGGAGAATATAACACATTAGATTTGGTAAAATTAAATATTAAGTAAAAAACAACCGTTTGTCACGCCCTGACCGTAGAGAGCTTTTTATGTCTCTATTTTGGTTTGGTCAGGGTGTGATTTGGGTGGGCATTCTATGTTCCCTTTTCTATGATTTGTATTTCTTTGTGTTTGGCCGGGTGTGGTTCTCAATCAGAGGCAGCTGTCTATCGTTGTCTCTGATTGAGAACCATACTTAGGTAGCCTTTTTCCCACCTGTATTTGTGGGTAGTTGTCCATTATAGTTGCCTGTGAGCACTACGTTGGCGTCACGTTTTCGTTTTGATGTTTATTGTTTTGTTGGCGACATCTTATAATAAAGAAGTATGTACCCTCACCACGCTGCACCTTGGTCTACTGTTTCCACCTTAGCGATCGTGACACCGTTTTATGTTTTTTTTTGTAGTGTTAAGGCTCTCGTCGGAATGAGTAGACCAAAGCGCAGCGTGGAAAGTGTTCATGATTTTATTGATCAAAGAAACACTCGAAAAAAAGTAACAAAACGAAAGCGAACAGTTCTGTCAGGTAAACAGATACTAAACAGAAAATAACTACCCACAAAACACAGGTGGAAAAAGGCTGCCTAAGTATGATTCCAATCAGAGACAACGATAGACAGCTGCCTCTGATTGGGAACCACACCACAGATGGGGATAATGGGATAATGGGATAAAGCGTTGCTATACCTTCTTAACAGCACTATCAACAAGGCAGTTCTACAGGCTCTAGTTTTGTCGCACCTAGACTACTGTTCAGTCGTGTGGTCAGGTGCCACAAAGAGGGACTAAGGATTGCAATTGGCTCAGAACAAGGAAGCATGGCTGGCCCTTGAATGTACACAGAGAGCAAACATTAATAAAATGCATGTACATCTCTCCTGGTCAAAGTAGAGGAGAGATTGAGAGATAGAGATAGAGCCATGACCACAGAGATAGAGCCATGACCACAGAGATAGAGCCATGACCACAGAGATAGAGCCATGACCACAGAGATAGAGCCATGACCACATGGAACTCTATTCCACATCGGGTAACTGATGCAAGCAGTAGAATCAGATTTAAATGGAACAACAGGGACTGTGAAGCAACACAAACATAGGCACAGGCACATGCATACACACATGATAACGTACGCACTATACMCACACGTATACATGGATTTTGTGTTGTAGATATGTGGTAGTGGAGTATGGGCCTGAGGGCACACACTTAGTGTGTTGTGAATTATGTAATGAATGTATTGTAATGTTTTTCAAATGGTATAACTGCCTTAATTTTGCCAAACCCCAGGAAGAGTATGGGGATCCATAATAAATACAAATCTATCTTCGTGTAAAAGTCCACAATGAAACTGACATTAAATGTGGAGAAGGATACATTTGTGAGAGAGCTGTGGCCATGATCACAATTTATAACTTCCAATTTAATTAACTAAACATGGTCATTAATAAGTGTATAATAACACAAGGCTAAAACAACAAACTCACGTTATAGGCTATTTATGAAATCTGTTTTCCAGCTCCAGGAAGGCTACACAAGTGGCACAAATTGATTTGCAATGTCTCCAGTGATATCGTAATTTCAACATATTTACTGTATCAAATGGTATGCTACAGTAGCCTACAATGGCATAAAAATATGTGGCCTGCTTTAATGCCAGGGAGTTCCATAACTCRAACTTCCATTTMAAATTYCCACTTGTGCAGTGCTGGAGACCCAAGAAGTGAGCATGCTTAAAACCCATCACTTGATAARGTTTCCCAGTTGACATTAGAATGCAGTTGACTTTARACCACCTCTGAGCTCATTTATGTAAAGCKCTCTGGTGCACCCCAAGTTGTTTCTCAGTGCTTTGTCGACATGATATCAGTTCTAGCGCGTGAATATGTTTCATGGAAAAAGGGTTGGAAATAGGTGTCTCCATAATTACCACTCTAAATAGCCGACCTACACTGAYAAAATGTTGTCACAGTGTGTGTGCATGCTGCTCTGTCTCCGTGATTCAGCTGCCAGCTGCAGCGCTCTCTCAACCAGTGCTCTCAACACACACACACCCCTCCGGCCCTCCCCTACACCACTCACTCAGTAACAGCCTGCTCACTGCCTCATAGCAGCAACAGGTCACAGTGAAATATATMTTTTTAAACGAGAAATGCCATGGCGGCCACAGTGCAATTTAGAAGGAGCCCAAAAACCCACAACTAATAMATTTTCACCTGCAACATCATTTTCAAAGCGGCCCAATTTGCGTGACAACGACAGACATGGCAACCTTGCCCCCTTGCCTTTCATTAGCCAACCACGCTCTTTGGAGGGCAGTAACCCATTTACTATTTGTTCATTCAAACCATAACCCTCTTTAGAGTTAATATGATTGATTATTCGGAATAATAACGTTTCCAATACACCACAATGGGGATTGTTTTATTATGCTAATTCGATTTCCGCRGGGGCGCAGACATAGACCTTAGGGGTTTCAATGTCCAGCTTCTCTTCTTATTTGGATGTGCCTAAATCAAAGGCTRACCAATTATCATAGGAGAATGACCATCAATCATAAATTGGTTAGGCGAAGACGTGGGCAAAAGGCTTCTTGGTGGTAGGGAGTTAAGCCTCATACAACAGCAGAGATGACAGAGATTGGACTTGATTTCCTGTTCTGGACCTTGAATCTGTGATTGGCTCAGTGAGGTCTCACTATCAACCCACCGTATAAAACCTCAATGAGACAAGAAGAAGATGAGAAGGACAAGGGGCTTGGTTTATTGCACTAGGAGGATATGACAAACTGAGCTCTGCGAAATTGAACGGAACCTGCTGAGGTGATTGTTGATAAATGCCCAGGGTCAGCTGGGTTCAGACATAACACGTGTGTTGATGCTAGGTCAGAGGTCACGTAAGCTGGAGCCAATGGAATTTGAATTGGTATACTGAATCATTGCTCAACTATCAATACAATTATTTTTTCACAGCTGAGGTAAGAGGCAGAAATACTGGTTGATATCACATATACATTTCTAGACCATTTCTAGACCATTTCTAGACAACTAATGACTTTGCAGCTGGCTAGATTAGTTTCTGGAGTGAATAACTAATGACTTTGCAGCTGGCTAGATGAGTATCTGGAGTATACAACTTATGACTTTGCAGCTGGCTAGATGAGTTTCTAGAGTATACAGCTAATGACCTTGCAGCTGGCTAGGTGAGTATCTGGAGTATACAACGTATGACTTTGCAGCTGGCTAGATGAGTTTCTGGAATATACAACTAATGACCTTGCAGCTGGCTAGATGAGTTTCTGGACTATACAACTTATGACTTTGCAGCTGGCTAGATGAGTTTCTGGAGTATACAACTTATGACTTTGCAGCTGGCTAGGTGAGTATCTGGAGTATACAACGTATGACTTTGCAGCTGGCTAGAGCAGTGTCTAGTGTATATAACTAATGATTACATAGCTAGATGTGGTATGACAGTGTTTCGATACACACGAATTTGGACATTATTGATCAATAGTCCCTATGGAAAGATCCCATCCTTAAGACAAATGTCCTTCAGTCCACGATGAACCAGGGGGGGTCAGTGTAATAGTCCTGTGGCCATTTGATTAGTTGCTCAGCAGTCTTATGGCTTGGGGGTAGAAGCTGTTAAGGAGCCATTTGGTCCTAGACTTGGCGCTCCAATACCGCTTGCTGTGCAGTAGCAGAGCAAACTGTCTATGACTTGGGTGACTGGAGTTTCTGACAATTTTATGGGCTTTCTTCTGACACCACACAGTATATAGGTCCTGGATTGTAGAAAGCTTGGCCCCAGTGATGTACTGGGCCGTACGCACTACCCTCTGTAGCGCCTTACGGACAGATGCTGAGCAGTTGCCATACCAGGCGGTGATGCAACCTGTCAAGATGCTCTCAATGGGGCAGCTGTAAAACTTTTTGAGTATTGGGACCCAGGCCAAATCTTTTCAGTCACATTAGGGGGAAAAGGCGTTGTCGTGCACTCTTCACTAATTTCTTGGTGTGTTCGGACGATGATGGTTTGTTGGTGATGTAGACAACAAGGGACTTCCAACTCTCGACCTGTTCCACTACAGCCCCATCAATGTGAATGGGGGCATGTTCGGCCCTCCTTTTCCTGTAGTCCACGATCATCTCCTTTGTGTTGCTCACATTGAGGGTCAGGTTGTTGTCCTGGCACCACACTGCCAGGTCTCTGACCTCCTTCCATTAGGCTATCTCATCATTGTTGGTGATGAGGCCTACCAACGTTGTGCTGTCAGAAAACTTAATGATGGTGTTGGAGTAGTGCTTGGCCACGCAGTCGTGGGCAAACAGGGAGTACAGGAGGGAACTAAGCACGCACCCCTGAGGGGCCCCCATTTTGAGGATCAGCATGGGAGATGTGTTGTTGCCTACCCTTCACCACCTGGGGGCAGCCCGTCAGGAAGTCCATGATCCAGTTGCAGAGGGAGGTGTTTAGTCCCAGGGTCTTTAGCTTAGTGATGAGCTTTATGGACACTATGGTGTTGAAAGCTGAGCTGTAGTCAATGAACAGCATTTTGTCCAGGTGGGAAAGGGCAGTGTGGCGTGCGATTGAGAATGTGTCATCTGTGGATCTGTTGAGTTGGTATGCGAATTGGAGTGGGTCTAGGGCTTCCGGGATGATGGTGTTGATGTGAGCGACGACCAGTCTTTCAAAGCACTTCATGGCTACCGACATGAGTGCAACGGGGCGGTAGTCATTTAGGCAGGTTACCTTCGCTATATTGGGCACAGACTACGGTGGTCTGCTTGAAACATGTTGGTATTACAGATTCGGTCAGGGAGAGGTTGAGAATGTCAGTGAAGACACTTGCCAGTTGGTCCGTGCATGCTCTGAGTACACATCCTGGTAATCTGTCTGGCCCTGCGGCCTTGTGAATGTTGACCTGTTTAAAGGTCTTGTTGACATTGGCTACGGAGAGCGTGATCACACAGTTGTACAGAACAGCTGGTACTCTCATGCATGCTTCAGTGTTGCTTGCCTCGAAGTGAGCATTAAAGGCATTTAGYCCGTCTGGTAGGCTCGCGTCTATGGGTGGGTTTCCCCTTGTAGTCCGTAATAGTTTGCATGGCCGGCCACATCCGACGAGCATCAGAGCTGTTGTTGTAGGATTCAATCTTAGTCCTGTATTGATGCTTTGCCTGTTTGATGGTTCGTCTGAGGGCATAGCGGGATTCCTTATAAGCATCTGGATTAGTGTCCCAGTCCTTGAAAGCGGAAGCTCTAGCCTTTAGCTTGGTGCATATGTTGCCTTTAATCCATGGCTTCTGGTTGGGATATGTACGTACAGTCACTGTGGGGACGACGTCCTCGATGCACTTATTGATAAAGCCAGTGACTGATGGGGTGTACTCCTCAATGCCATCAGAAGAATCCCAGAACATATTCCAGTCTGTGCTAGCAAAGCAGTCCTGTAGTTTAGCATCTGCTTCATCTGACCACTTTTTCATAGACCGAGTCACTGGTGCTTCCACAGTGTGAAACTGCAACAAACACAAAGTACATGTTTTCAGTTACAGTAGTACAGAGCACAGAATCTCTTACACAATAACTGCACCAAATGTATGAAATAAGGAATACAAGTACTCAATCTAGAGTCAAATATAAAATAAAGTTATTAGAATGCAATTGTATGCTTGATATTGCTAAGCTAGGTGTCCCTAGGGAGAAATAGCACTGAAGCTAATGCAAAGTAGCTAACAGCTAACTCAATCTTTTACAGAAACATGAAAATGATAAACATTTATCTTGTATTAATAAACAAATGTATTTCCAGACATTGCGTCTTACAAATCTTATGAAGAAGGATGTCACACTTGCACATCTTACACAAAGCTTCACTTCTGAAATGGCTTCCTGTCACATGACACAAACAGGTAAATTCTACATTGCTGCACTTAAACTACCACTAGGGGGTGCTAAACAACTAACAGGTCCAGAACAGATTTCCAGAAGCTCTTATAGGTCATAAGAGACGATAGCATCAACATTGTGTACAAAATAAGTTACAAACTATGTGAAAAAACACACAAAATAGCACAATTGGTTAGGAGTCCGTAAAACGGCAGCCATCCCCTCCAGCGCCATTATCAACTGCGAGAGAGTTCTCGTGAGTAATAGGCTGTTTTAAAACTCTGGAGCTGCAATTTWAAAAAAGTACCATCTTTACAATTTAAATAACAAGGTGACCCCCGAAAGCCAGATGGCGATGGGTAAATTAGATGCGCATTCGGTCTTTATATTACTGTAACATAGGCTATGTTGCAGCAAACGTAGGCCATGGTGAGATGATAGGTCTACTTGCATTGTGAGCTGTGCTCCATACTGAGATGGGCTGTCTGTCCCCACCCTGAGCATTGATTCATCATGCAGAGGCCATAGAGAAGCCAGATTTCGACATCTCATATATACTGAACAAAAATATAAACGCAACATGCAACAATTTCAACGATTTTAACCAGTTACATTTCATATAAGGAAATCAGTCAATTGAAATAAATTCATTAGGCTCTAATCTATGGATTTCACATGACTGGGCAGGGGTGCAGCATATGCCCACCCACTGGGGAGCCAGGYCCAGCCAATCAGAATTAGTTTTTCCCCACAAAAGGGCTTAATTACAGACATAAATACTCCTCAGTTTCATCAGCTATCCGGGTGGCTGGTCTCAGATGATCCCSCAGGTAAAGAAGCCGGATGTGGAGGTCCTGGGCTGGTGTGGTTACACATGGTCTGCGGTTGTGAGGCCGGTAGGGCGTACTGCCAAATTCTCTAAAAATGAAGTTGGAGGCGGCTTGTGGTAGAGAAATTGACATTCAATTCTCTGGCAACAGTTCTGGTGGACATTCCTGTAGTCAGCATGCCAATTGCATGCTCCCTCATAACTTGAGACATCTGTGGCATTGTGTTGTGTGACAAAACTGCACATTTTAGAGTGGCCTTATATTGTCCCCAGCACAAAGGTGCACCTGTGTAATGATCATGCTGTTTAATCAGCTTCTTGATATGCCATACCTGTCAAGTGAATGGAATATCTTGGCAAAGGAGAAATGCTCACTAACAGGGATGTAAACAAATGTTTGCACAAAACTTTAGAGAAATAAGCTTTTTGTGCGTATGAAACATTTTTGGGATCTTATATTTCAGCTCATGAAACATGGGACCAACACTTTACATGTTGGGTTTATATTTTTGTTCAGTATAATTTAACAGTTTCTTTTCACGCCATGCTGTTCAAATAAATAATTTATTATAATTTACCGGTTTATTTATCCTGGGAAAGGGGAGTRGTTTTGGGTACTAAATCCCGGTAAATCTCGGTAACCGGGTTCCCGCCATTCATCCCTAGTGCTCATTCATCAGGGCAATGAATAGAGCCACATGACAAACATCAGCAGACACCATTTATCAACCACAATACCAGGCTGATAAAGTCCCTGGGAGAAGCGGGAGAACTCAAACCAACCACATTAAAATATGGAGGAAGAGAAGAAGAGGAGGACACTGGATACCCAGCAGAACGAATGTCTGACCTAAGACTTATTGGAACAAATCAGTGCAGTCATCCCACTGCTAAACTGACCCTGGGGCCAGAAGCAGATATATGGATTAGGAGTATAGCTTTTCCATGACCACAGAAGCCCCCTGCTCATCAAATCGTTCAGGAGGGGAAACTGTTTAGACAGAAATGTTATCATGGCATTCATTTACTGTCTTAAAAAACAAGCTGCATTTCCCTAAGGCCAGGCTGTCTTTAACTCCGATTTTTGCACGCCCTTTCTATAAATAAGTAACATATTATATATTAGCCACATGCAGAGAAACTGTCTTTTATTATAAATGAAGGGTTTCTTTGTGGCCTTCTAAGGCTTAATTCAGTAACTGGGGTGTTATCTTTTGCTACCTGAAGCGCTTCTAAATTGTTCCTTCCTTGCATGCATTTTAAACTAATACTTAAAAGCTGTACTTCTATTTTTGCCTGGTAAGGTATTTCATCCTCCAGTCAGATTTACATACGAATATGCAGGCACAAAACAAAAGAAGCCAGTGAGTAATGAGTATGCTGAAGATATACAATACACTTCCTGATTCRGTAGTTCTGCCTATAGGGCAGATCCAGACAGCTTCCTTAGAGGACAATAGAGAGATTTACACACTGTTTACTTTTCTGGCTCTCTGCCCACCTCTGAATGGCTTCAGGGGCTCGGATTTAGAATCAAAGATAAAGCAAGAGAAAGGGGGGTAAATAGATAGAACTATAATTAGGTGAGAAAGAGTGAAAGAGAGAGAGAGTGAAAGAGAGAGGAAATTGGTATTGGGTGCACGGGAAAGGGAGAGAGAGAGTTATCTAACACAAAGAGTTATCTATCAAAAATGGAGATGTATTGGTAAACCACTTCTTCAATCGTTTTGGCTCTATAACAAGGAACAAACAGTAAAAACATATACAGTACATAATCAAATACAAAATATTAAAATCAAATATTAAAGACTACCAGAACCCACAGTATTCTTCAACAAACTACAAACCCTCCCACCCCAAAAGGCCTGTGGTGTTGACAGTATCCTAGATAAGAATGTGTTATTTAACTGACTTGCCTAGTTAAATAAAGGTTACATTTAAAATAAAATATATATATATTTAAATTGACAAACAAACCAACCAAAATGAAGGCAAACTCTTCTCATTCTTTGTTGATTTCAAAAAAGCTTTTGAATAATTTTGGTATGAGGGTCTGCTATGCAAATAGATGGAACGTGGTGTTGGGGGGAAAAATACAACATTATAAAATCTATGTACACAAACAACAAGTCTGGGGTAAAAAATACACACAGGGCTGTGAGGTGAGACAKGGATGCAGCTTGAGCCCCACCCTCTTCAACATATACAGTGCATAAGGAAAGTATTCAGACCCCTTGACTTTTTCCTCATTTTGTTACGTTACTGCCTTATTCTAAAATTGAGTAAATCGTTGTTTTCCCTCATCAATCTACACACAATAGCCCATAATGACAAAGCAAAAAACTGTGTTTAGAATTTTTTCTGAATGTATTAAAAATATAAAATGAACATATTACATTTACATACAGTATATCAACGAACTGGTGAGGGCACTAGAACAGTCTGCAGAAACCTACTAAGAATCTGAAGTGAAATGTCTACTGTTTGCTGATGATCTGTTGCTTCTGTCCCCAACCAAGGAGGGCCTACAGCAGAAGCTAGATTGTCTGCACAGATTCTGTCAGACGTGGGCCCTAACAGTAAATCTTAGTAAGACAGAAATAATGGTGTTCCAAAAAAGGTCCAATTGCCAGGATCACAAATTCCATCTAGACACAGTTGCCCTAGAGTTCACAAAAAACTACAGTATCAGTCAAAAGTTTGGACACACCTTCTCATTCAAGGGTTTTTCTTTATTTTTACTATTTTCTACATTGTATAATAAGAGTGAAGACATTAAAACTATGAAATAACACATGAAATCATGTAGTAACATGATTGTTAAACAAATCAAAATATATGTGAGATTTGAGATTCATCAACAGAAGATAGCTCTATTTGGTAAAAGACCAAGACCATATTATGGCAAGAACAGATCAAATAAGCAAAGTGAAACAACAGTCCATCATTACTTTAAGACAAGAACTTTGAAAGTTTCTTCAAGTGCAGTCGCAAAAACCATCAAGCGCTATGATGAAACTGGCTCTCATGATGACCGCCACAGGAAAGGAAGACCCAGAGTTACCTCTGCTGCAGAGGATTAGTTCATTAGAGTTACCAGCCTCAGAAATTGTAGCCCAAATAAATGCTTCACAGAGTTCAAGTAACAGACACATCTCACCATCAACTGTTCAGAGGAGACTGTGTGAATCCGGCCTTCATGGTCGAATTCCTGCCAAGAAACCACTACTAAAGGACACCAATGATAAGAAGAAACTTGCTTGGGCCAGGAAACACGAGCAATGGACATTAGACCGGTGGAAATCTGTCCAAATTTTAGATTTTTGGTTCCAACCGCTGTGTCTTTGTGAGACGCAGAGTAGGTGAACGGATGATCTTCGCATGTGTGGTTCCTAACGTGAAGCATGGAGGGTGAGGTGTGATGGTGTTGGGGTGCTTTGCTCGTGACACTGTCTGTGATTTATTTAGAATTCAGGGCATACTTAACTAGCATGGCTACCACACCATTCTGCAGCGATACGCCATCACATCTGGTTTGGGCTTAGTGGGACTATCATTTGTTTTTTAACAGGACAATGACCCAACACACCTTCAGGCTATGTGAGGGCTATTTGACCAAGAAGGAGAGTGATGGAGTGCTGCATCAGATGTCCTGGTCTCCACAATCCCCCGAACTCAACCCAATTGAGATGGTTAGGGATGAGTTGGACCACAGAGTGAAGGAAAAGCAGCCAAAAAGTGCTCAGCATTGATGGGAACTCCTTCAAGACTGTTGGAAAAGCATTCCGGGTGAAGCTGGTTGAAAGAATGCCAAGAGTGTGCAAAGCTGTCATCAAGGCAAAGGGTGGCTGAAAATCAAAAATATATTTTGATTTGTTTAACACTTTTTTGGTTACTACATGATTCCATATGTGTTATTTCGTAGTTTTGATGTCTTCACTATTATTCTACAATGTAAAAAATAAAGATAAACCCTTGAATGAGTAGGTGTGTCCAAACTCTTGATTTATACTGTATTTCCCTCAGATTACACAGACCCACAAATAATTCAAAAACAAATCCAATTTTGATAATCTCCCATATCTATTGGGTGAAATACCACAGTGTGCCATCACAGCAGCAATATTTGTGACTTGTTGTCAAAAGAAAAGGGCAACCAGTGAAGAACAAACACCATTGTAAATACAACCCATATTTATTCATTTTCCCTTTTGTACCTTAAGTATTTGCACAATATTACCACACTGTATATAGCCATGACTTGAAATGTCTCTATTCCTTTGGAAATTTTGTGAGTGTAATGTTCACTACTCATTTTTCATTGTTTATTTCACCATTATTTATTATCTATTTCACTTGCTTTGGCAATGTAAACATATGTTTCCCATACCAATAAAGCCCTTTGAATTCAATTGAGAGAGAGAGAGCAAATAAGAGAGGAGGATCAAGGGGGGATGAGATTAGCAACCAACCAATGAAAGTGTGGGGAGGGACTGTAACACTGGGCCAGATAAAAGGGTGCAGGGTTAACCCAAGCACCAAGTGCCCCCCCCCCCCCTCAATTGGCCACACATGCTTTTCATGGGTTAGTGGTGGGGGGGAGAGAGAGAGAGCGAAAGCTCACTAATATTGAAACCCCTATGCATGTTGACCGCAGACATGTTACAGGGGCCAATGGCTTCACGACTGTACACACTCACACAACGACCAATGAGCGTGGTACCAGCTGTTGCTGCCCATGTAACCACAGTCCTCTCTTGGGATTGAATACGCACACTAGCATATGCTATGGGTGTATGGATGCCTGCATGTRTGTATCTGTACGCCTAGCATGGCTAGCTAAGTATATGCATTGCACTTGGTTTCACAATACTGTATGCATGAGTGTGTGTCCATACATGCGTACATGCATGCTGATGCTACATGTACTGTGCTAAATACCCTATACTTCTACACATATATGGGATGACACTGTATAGTTTAGCTGCCAATGTCACGAGAACTATGCACACGCTTCAATGGGGCAGAAGGCTCTGTGTTGTTGTGATTCTGGATGGCCAGATAGCTAGCTACAATGACAAGAAGCTGCCATGTGGGGAATTGTAGGTGACTCATTTCAGCTAGTTTTATCTTGTTCTTGACACCATGTCTTGTGTTGAGGTGTTTCCGACTGATGTCACGTCTACGCTAGAATTCGCTGGCTAGCTAACCAACAACTGTAACGATGCAATTGAGAGACGCCGAGTGCTCATTGTCCAAATGTATACATGTTTTTTTCCGTAAACATTGGAGACGAAATCTAGTTTCCATGTTGTGAACAATCTAAGCCAACCCTGTCTGTTTTGCCCCATAGTTGCGAACGCGTCGGCTTTGTTGCTTAACAACCAACCCATCTATTTAGATATGGTTGGGATTGTGATGGGTGGGAGTGTGTCGGCTATGTGAGCATGTGTGTATATAGTGGGCCTGGGTAGTCTCCAGGCAGCAGTCCCAGCTAGCCTCATTAACTGTGGTCTCTGGCAGGGAGCTGTGCTCATTGCACTCTGGGTGTGGTGACAGGGAGAGAGCTAGGGTTTCAGCCATGATGCCATTCTCAGCTGTGAATGATCCCATAACCATATGCTAGCTCCCTCCGAAAACACGTACACCCAGGCTCCTATAACCAAACATACATGGGCCAGCTCTTTCCACAATGTGCCTGCTTACGGCTACTCTCAGATACGGCACATATACTGTAGGTCTATGCGCACACACACACGCACTCACACACAAATAGAGGCATTCGAAAATTCACTGCCCTGAAAACCTGGACACTGACCCAGAAATATAAAAAAACATGCCAAGGCTATTTAAAGCCGGGTGTCTCACAAACGCATGGCAAAAGGAAAATATGTAACACAATTCTTTCCCTAGTGTTGTTTTCCAGGTGGAGACATTCAAAACCCCTCTCTTCTACTCTCCTCCCTCGTTACTCCATCCTTCCCTTCTCCCAGGGTCGTTCCACCTCAAAAAGCACATGACACAGGATTTCAGATTGTTCTGAAATCATTTCTGTAGTTAGTAACAGAAACGATTAGCATTCCTGAAACATTATTTTGCTAAAATAATATTTTGAAATTCAACTAATTGATTGCACCCAAATGGATATTTACTGAATATTACCTGAATCCTATAAATGAAAATGCCCAATTTTGGTGCAATCAATAAGCTTAATTTCTTAGAGATAAAATTACATTTCAACAAAATAATGTTTCAGGAATGCCAATCAGTTTCTAACTACAGAAAGAATTTCAGAACAATCCGAGATGGGTGTCATGGCTTGCTAAAATGACATGGAATGGCCAGTTCACCTCAGTTCAGGGGAAGTTGTATTTCGAGCGTAAGTGCAGAGACTGCCACTGTGGCGYTATTTGTTGGGATCGTTTGACAAAACGGAGCGCCCGTGGGTTGAGAGAGCTGTGATGAAGCAGCAGCATACAAAACACATCACCCTGTCACTGCAACCCACACACACGCACGCACACACACACACACACGCAGGGTGGATGCAATTACAGAGAGCTTTGACAGGAGGAGCTCAAGATAAACTCTGACAATTTTTGTGGTGGAAAAAGTCACGCCTTTCATCTTTGAGTTGCTCCCTGCTATTTGAGAGAGACACGGAAGTTTCTTGTTTGAGTTGGTGATATCCTCTGTGACATAAAGCTCCTAAGTGTGGGAGGAGAGATGGATGTCTGGAGGATGATGAGAAGTGGGGGAATTTAACACACCTGTAAAAATCTCTCAAGGTCAATGGAAGCCCTTTGCTTTTACAGTGACCTCTTGGTTTGAGAGTGAGGGAGGAAGAGAAAGCAGGATAGTGTGTAAGCACTGTATGCTGTACCGTATGCTGTGTACTTTATAGGTGGACAGTATCCTTACAGGAAGTGCAGCTCAGTGTGTACCAGACTTGATGAAACGTCTAATTTAAATAGACTATGTTCTGCTGAAGCTAAAGTAAATATTCATACATTTAAATGTGTATCCATTTAAAGCCAATGATGTGTAATCATGGCACCATCACCACCATGTGCACCAGGACTTAGTGAAAACATACATTGTCCAGGTGTTCCCAGTTGACACATGGTGATAATACCATGTATGCCTAATAGACAGACCTTTGCAGAGGAGAATAGGGGTTAGCCTGCCTAGATGGAGGCCTTCATTAAAGGAAAGGTTCACCCATTTTTAATGTTATATTGTTTTTGTGCATCTCTGGGTGATGTTCTATCGATTCCTTGGGTCATTTCATGTTTTCATGTGTATCTGAGTTATTGGTGATGAAGCAGACAGAAATCCGGACGGTATGATGTAGCACTGTGATAAAGTCGCCGTCACTACACTGGAAGTTAATAGGAATACAACTTTTAGATCGCGAAAACGTCTATCATACATGTCAGACTTCAATACCGACCGATATCATAACTCGGGAGGATGTCTTCTCTCGAATGAGCCATTGATTATATTCCTACCTCGAGAAATGTGTAATTTAACGGAGGGTTTACAACATTTTTCCTATTTGTCTGCCTCTTTAGTCCAGGGTGAATTGCATGGTGCCATTGCCAGAGATATTATAGAAAGGAGATAGGAATCCAATGAATGAAGGAACGTATAATGCCCAGACCAATCGCGTTCACATTGTCATGGTGTGTCACATGGTTGCTAAAATAATTTTCACCGCAATACCTTCTCAAAGTCAGTGTATATGTTGAGAAATGTGCCTATTTTCCTCTAAAGTACATAATGTAACGATTACAAAACAATACAATATTACAGATAGCAAGTTAATTATCTCACATCTCAGAAAATATTTGTAATGTTGTACTTCTTTTTGGCGAAATCCGTAAAGAGAGCATTGAATTGTGGATTTTGTAGTCGACTTCAGCTGCAACAGATTTACAGAATTGTTCAGAATGGACTGCGCGTTTCTCATCTCCTTAAAAGTATATCTGTCGTTGCGAATGTCAGACTCCACTCTGTGAGTCACATTGATCTGCTGGTTGAACATGGGGAGATTGTAGATTAAATTGATAGTGTCGTTTCTTTAGGCGATTTTACAGCTAACTAGCTACTTCACATGCTGATATTGTCTTTGCTATTATTGTGTGTAGCTACGTTTTCTTGCTTGGTGGCTAGCTAGCCAGTCAGCCCATAAACCCATAAGAGAGCTTTGCGTTGTGGATTTTGTAGTYGACTTCAGCTGCAACAGATTTCCATGTTGCTACCAACCTTATTATAACGCCATAATTAAACATTTGTTCACTAAAAATATTGTTCTCAGAAATGAGTTATGTATTTAACACTGTAAATGAAAGGAATGAGTGGTTTTGGGTGGATTTTTCCTTTAACACCTAGCTAACAACATGCTGTTTCCTCTCAGAGCAAAGAAATCCATGGCTTTGGTAACTATGTTGACGCCTGACGTGGCGCTCTCCATAGTTCTAGGCATCTGAATACATTTGAGACCACCATTTGCTCTCAGCTCTTCAACGAGCACATCATGAACCAATAGAGGAAAACAGAGATAGAGGGTGAAGAAAAAAGGTGTCACAGTATCCTAAGGGCATGCTCATTCATCACTGGCCCCATCCCGAGGAATCGTTGCGGAGTGAATAGTCCTTGATAGAACCAGATAGATGTCGCCCCAATTTCCAGTCCAATTTCCAGCCTTCTTAAGTTCCCTCTTTCATTCTGCCGATCCATGGGATGGATAGATCTAAGGGCTAGTTAAAGAGGCTGCTGGGCGAGCACCCTATAAAGAGTAGCCTACATTGACACCCAGATGTTGTCTGTATCATGTGCGGTTGGAGAAGGCATGTATAATGTATAAGAGCTGTATAATCCATTGGTTGATGTATGGAGAATTGTAAAACACACTCAATTACTTTCATTTGCAGTATGGAAATCATAAAAATATATATTTATGATATACTGATATATTCACATACCGGTATACTGTAAGTTACGGGTCATTGTTTTTTTTGGTTTAGGATAAGGGAAAAGTTGAACACACAAGGGAAAAGTAAGGGGTGACGCTTTTGGATAGGAATCCATGATATTTCCATATGTACTGTGGGTGGAATCATAACCTTTGACCCTGCGTAAATTGAAGTTACGAATGCAAGACCTCAAGTCAGAATTGTGCCCTCACTGCCCTGTAAGCAGAGGAAGTAAAAGTACCAAAGCATACTGTATCAATCATCTCGTTCGGTCTTCATAACATCGCATGATGTACTGAACTATTCCACGTTCATAAAGTTGGCCTTCACTTAACCTTCAGGTCATTAATCACTTTTGTGAGTCAAGCTTCACTGTTTGTCTATTGGTCTCTGTTGACCTGCCTGTACATAGCTCTACGTTTTCTCACGGTAATTTAATAGCGCAGGTCACTCGATCACAAGGAGACCACAGTTACCGGCCCTGAAGAGGTAACAACGCTAACAGTTAACGTTATCCTCACGCGCTTTGTTAGCCAATTTGGGCAAATTAAATCAATCTTAGTGCTCTTCTCTTAGTAGTCTGAGTTTTGCTGTCTGTGTTGCACTGTATGACAACCACGTCTTGTAAAAGAAAGGGGTCAAACAAATGTATTTTCATCAAATGATTAGGATTAAGATGGAAAAGGGTAAAACAGATAGATTTTCGTCCATTGTTTAGGACTAAAGAGTATTTCCAATAGGTAGAGGGATTATGTGTGCTGCAGATTTATCTGATTGCCGGGAAACTAGATTAATGATGTCATTAATAGAGGATTCAGCTCATTACCGTGGCTGTGTCTAATCCAGGGTTCCACTAATGAAGTCATAACTATTTTGATTGCTTGTTTTTAATTACTAATGACAGAACGCCACAGCCACAATAGCAATAGAGACGCAATAGAGTGCTGCATGACAACTCACATTCAATATCCAAGTCCACATTATGAAAAATCAAATCAAATATATTAAAAGAGAAGACAGGGTTCATAAAACGACATGTGCTCACTCTCTCTCACACTGTCAACACGTTTCCCATTGTGGAGAAAAGTCTCATGGAGAAATAGAAATGAAATAGGAGAGAATTCGATAATGAGATAGGGAGATAGTGGAGAGAGAAGGAGACAGAGAGAGAGAGAGAGAGAGAGAATATGCTTGTGGGGAGAAAGTCCCGCTGTTCTTTGTGGTGGTTGTGAAAGAGGAGCGGAGTGACATGCCGGGTCTGGAGATGATGCCTTCATGGTCCATGGGGTGAACTAGCTAGCTAGAGATCGCAGCGGGGGGTAGGGTTCATTGGAGCGCCTCAACGTCCCCCATTGTTGGGATGCCTGCCTGCTCACAGATGTGCTTCAAAAGACGACAGGGGGGAAGGAAGGAAGGAACGTCACATTCTGCAAAGCTATCTCTAAATCTCCACCCGCAGCTGCTGCTACCAACCAACAAAAACAGCTCCTACCCCCCCCCCCCCCCCCCCCCCCCATCTGTCCACATAAAGTCATTGGAATCATTTGTCATGTGTGAAACATAGCCTTGATGTGGTTGGAACAAACAAAGCACGGGACAAAATTTCCTTGCGGATCCAAAAATGCCCCCCACTCCCTTTGTATACCCACTGAACGCACAACTATGCACACACATACACACACACACACAGACCCCCCCTCCCTCCCACACATACACACACTAACATAACTTTCCCCATTGCCCACATGTGCTGTTTATTAGCACTGCTGGGATGAGCATCAAATCCCCAAAATCTTCCACTGACACCTCTAACCTTTAACCCCTAACCCGTGTTTAACAGGCAAAGGAGGAACAAAAATGGTAAACCACCTGCAGACTCAGACTGTATCCACTTTATCACATAATAAGTGACTTACTGTGTCCCAGGCTGTGTACACAGATGGCAGGACAATGGACTACTTTTGACCAGGGCACATTTAGGTAATAGGGGGACATTTGGGACACATCCATTGTGTCATCAGAACCAGAAGGCCATAACATCCCGGTCAGTCCTCTGCTATAACTTGAACTAAGTACCAATGACATGCTCTATTTGGAGCAGCTCTGAAGAAACAAGGCTATAATATATATAATAACAATTTGAAGTGTTTCAAAGTACACTACACAAAAGTATATGGACACCAGCTCATCGAAAATCTCATTCCAAAATCATTGGCATTAATATGGATTGTCCCCCATTGCTGCTATAACAGCCTCCACTCTTCTGGGAAGGCTTTCCATATATGTTGGAACATTGCTGCGGGGACTTGCTTCCATTCAGCCACAAGAGCGTTAGGGAGGTCGCGCACTAACATTGGGCGATTAGGCCTGACTTGCAGGCGACGCTCCAATTCATCCCAAAGGTGTTCGATGGGGTTGAGGTCAGGGCTCTATGCAGGCCAGTCAAGTTCTTCCAAACTGATCTCGACAAACCATTCCTGTATGGACCTCGCTTTGTGAACAGGGGCATTGTCATGTTGAAACAGGAAAGGTTCTTCCTGAAACGGTTGCCACAAAGTTGGAAGCACAGAATCGTCTAGAATGTCATTGTATGCTGTAGCATTAAGATTTCCCTTCACTGGAACTAAGGGGCCGAGCCTGAAACATGAAAAACAGCCCCAGACCATTATTCCTCTTCCACCAAACTTTACAGTTGGCACTATGCATTGGGTTTGGCATCCACCAAACCCAGATTTGTCTGTCGGACTGCCTGATGGTGAAGCGTGATTCATCACTCCAGAGAACGCGTTTCCACTGCGTTTCCACTGCTCCAGAGCCACCCAACGCTTGGCATTGCGCATGGTAAGCTAAGGCGTGTGAGTGGCTGCTCAGTCATGGAAACCCAACTCATGAAACTCCCGACGAACAGTTCTTGTGCGGACGTTGCTTCSAGACCAGTTTGGAAGTCGGTAGTGAGGACAGACGATTTTTATGCGCTACGGGCATCTGCACTCGTCGGCCCAGTTCTGTGAGCATGTGTGGCCTACCGCTTCGCGGCTGAGCCGTTGTTGCTCCAAAATGTTTTTACTTCACAATAACAACACTTACAGTTGACCAGGGCAGCTCTAGCAGGGCAGAATTTTGATGCACTGACTTGTTGGAAAGGTGGCAGCAATGTTTGTCTATGGAGATTGCATGGCTGTGTGCTCGTTTTTATACACTTGTCAGCAACGGGTGTGGCTGAAATAGCTGAATTCACATACTTTGGCCATATAGTGTATGTCAAAGCAAAGTAAGTACTGCATGTGTTCAAATTTGTACTAATCACATCGTGTTATTTCTCATCATGAACTGTAAGTATGGAGAATATACACTGAGTGTGCAAAACATTAAGAACACCTTCGTAATATTAAGTTGCACACCCCCCCTCCCCTTTTGCCCTCAGAACATCCTCAATACGTAGGGGCATGGACTGTAAAAGGTGTCGAAAGCGTTCCACAGGGATGCTGGCCCATGTTGACTCCAATGCTTCCCACGGTTGTGTCAAGTTGGCTGGGTGTCCTTTCGGTGGTGGAACCATTCTTGATACACACAAAAAACAGTTGAGCTTGAAAAACGCAGCAGCGTTGCAGTTCTTGACACTAACCGGTGCACCTGGCACCTCCTACCATACCCCATTCAAAGGCACTTAAAACGTTTGTCTTGCCCATTCACMCTCTGAATGGCACACATACACAATCCACAATGTCAGACTTGTCCCAAGGCTTAAGAATGCTTCTTTAACCTGTTTCCTCCCCTTCATCTACACTGATTGAAGTGGATTTAGTGACATCAATAAGCGAACATAGGCTGACCAGGCCAATCCAGGTGAAAGCTATGTCATAGAAAGAGCATTTGTTCTTTATTTTTTGTGCACTCAGTGTACATGTACAGTGCATATGGAAAGTATTCACACCCCTTGACTTTTTCCACATTGTGTTACGCTACAGCCTTATTCTAAAATTGATTAAATCGTTCCCCCCCCCCCCTCAATCTACACACAATACCACATAATGACAAAGCAAAAACAGGTTTGTAGAAAAACAAAACTAAAATATTACATTCACATAACTATTCAGACCATTTACTCAGTACTTTCTTGAAGCACCTTTGGCAGTGATTGAGTCTTCTTGGGTATGACGCTACAAGCTTGGCACGCCTGTATTTGGGGAGTTTCTCCCATTCCTCTCTGCAGATCCTCTCAAGCTCTGTCAGGTTGGATGGGGAGCGTTGATGCATAGCTATTTTCAGGTCTCTCCAGAGATGTTATATCGGGTTGAAGTCCGGGCTCTGGCTGGGCCACTCAAGGACTTGTCCCGAAGCCACTCCTGCGTTGTCTTGGCTGTGTGCTTAGGGTCGTTGTCCTGTTGGAAGGTGAACCTTCACCCCAGTCTGAGGTCCTGAGCAATCTGGAACAGGTTTTCATCAAGGATCTCTCTGTACTTTGCTCTGTTCATCTTTGCCTCAATCCTGACTAGTCTCTCAATCCCAGGCGCTGAAAAACATCCCCACAGCATGATGTTGCCACCACCATGCTTCACCTTAGGGATGGTGCCAGGTTTCCTCCAGATGTGACACTTGGCATTCAGGCTAAAGAGTTCAATCTTGGTTTCATCAGACCAGAGAATCTTGATTCTCATGGTCTGGAGTCTTTATGTGCCTTTTGGCAAACTCCAATCTGGCTATCATGTGCCTTTTACTGAGGGGTGGCTTCCATGTGGCCACTCTACCATAAAGGCCTGACTGCTGGAATGCTACAGAGATGGTTGTCCTTCTGGAAGGTTCTCCCATCTCCACAGAGGAACTCTAGAGCTCTATCAGAGTGACCATTGGGAGCCTCCCTGACCAAGGCCCTTCTCCCCTGATTGCTCAGTTTGGCCGGGCGTCCAGCTCTAGGAAGAGTCTTGGTGTTTCCAAACTTCTTCCATTTAAGAATGATTGAGGCCACTGTGTTCTTGGGAACCTTCAATACTACATAAATGCTTTGGTACCCTTCCCAAGATCTGTGCCTCAACACAATCCTGTCTTGGAGCTCTAATGACAATTGCTTTGTGCTCATGGCTTGGTTTTTGCTCTGACATGCACTTTCAACTATGGGACCTTGTGTGCCTTTCCAAATCATGTCCAATCAATTGAATTTACCACAGGTGGACTCCAATCAGTTCTAGAAACATCTCAAGGATGATCAATGGAAACAGGATGCACCTGAGCTCAATTTCGAGTCTCATAGCAAAGGGTCTGAATACTTATGCAAATAAGGTGATTCTGTTTTTCCTTTTTAATACATTTGCTAAAATGTCTAAACTTGTTTTCACTTTGTCATTATGGGGTTTTGTGTGTAGATTGCTGAGGAAAAACATTGATTTAATCAATTTTAGAATAAGGCTGTAACGTAACAAAATGTGGAAAAAGTCAAGGGGTCTGAATACTTTCCGAAGGCACTGTATACGCATGGATGTTTGAACTGCACGAAAGGCTAAAATACATTTTTCCTGGTAGGATCACATGGTCAGGAAAAACTTCTGACCCTTCTTCTTTCATGTAAACACAATGCAGAGTATACATTAGGCTGGAGGTTTCTATTATTTGTGGCATGATGTATACTCTTGCCGCTGTGACTTTAAACCAGTCTTTCAGTGGTTCTCATAATGCATTATTATGGAGAGCACAGTTGTTCCCCTTACACGAGGTGGTCTCTGGAGAGGATTAGCTGTACAATAACAGACCCTTAGTTAGGTGTGCATGCACACACACACACACACACACACACGTCATCCACTTCCTGCCTTTTCTATCAAAATGTAAAGGACAGAGAGTTCTACCACCTGCCCTTGTTCACTCTCAGTCACGACCTGAACCTCCATCCTGTTCCAGTCATCCTCTAGTCACATTGCTATTCTATAAGATATAAATAGAGTGCATGACACCTTGAACTTGGGTTGGCACCAACCCAAACAACAACGGGTCAAATCTCTCATGTGGTGTAAGGACTGTCCCCTCGAACCAATCCATACACACACAAACATAAAGGCACACACGTGCTTGCATATACACACACACATACCACATACTTACAAACACAAACAAAGGCATAGCAGCCCCACCTGTCCTGCTCTATGACATTTGTCCTCTACCTGGTCTGGCATCATGTGAGGTACTGTATATCTATACTGTACATCAATGACAGACAGTCATGTCCCTGTAAACCATGTTGTCATGTCCCTGTAAGCTACGACTAATGCTGTTTTAGCCATCACCCTATGAGGTCAGGGGGGACACGTGCGTTGGGAGTGGATGAATGTATGAAGCCCTGAGTGAGTGAGGGACACTAAGCCACCACTATGCTCTTAAAAAGACATGGAAATGAATGAGTCTGCCACATAATCAGCTTAGGCATGGGACCTGCACTTACGTAATGTGCTTCTGGAGGCCTTTCATTTAGAGGGCTGAGCAACTGATACCTCAACTAACTCACTGCTGCTGGAATGAAATGTACACTGGTGTAAGCAAGCAAGCACAACCGTGGCTGTGAAGGGACCCTGTGTGTGTGTGTGTGTGTGTGTGTGTGTGTGTGTGTGTGTGTGTGTGTGTGTGTGTGTGTGTGTGTGTGTGTGTGTGTGTGTGTGTGTGTGTGTGTGTGTGTGTGTGTGTGTGTGTGTGTGTGTGTGTGTGTGTGTGTGTGTCTCCCTCTCTGTACATGTGAGACCTTCAAAATCAAATCAAAGTTTTTTGGTTGCTTACACTGATTTGCAGATGTTATCGAAGGTGGAGCAACATTTTTCCTGTTTCTAGCTCCAACAGTGCAGTAATAGCTGTTTCTAGCTCCAACAGTGCAGTAATAGCTGTCAATAAAAAAGCAATACATATTGTCGTGGGAATTCTACATAGGGACACTTGAAGTCTTAAATGAATCATTGTTTATTAACAGTTAACTGGAAAGGTTCCAAAAAACTTGATGCACCATAGTCCCATTAGATGTCGTATATACCTCTTACAGACAAGTTACATAGGMATGATTTAGCTTATTCGTCATTCAAAATGAATTAATCATTAACGTTTGGTTCATGCATGTGACCGACCAATTCTGGTTCATGCATGTGCCAGACCAATACCTTATGAGGCTTCTTCTCTCCAAGCTGAGACCTTGAAACTGAGATATATTTTGTCCTCAAAACAAGGTTCTGGGCGTACTGCCAAATTGCAGATACCGATAGTGAGGATTCCTGCCAGGCACGATCAGTCACTTGAATGAACACAGAAATTGATTATTAGAAAAGCACAAATGTACATTTTCCATCACATTCCCTCCTCTTATCACTCAATCTGTGATAATTATCATTAAATGTTAATGTAAGCAATTATATTTTAGCTTCTATATCAAAATACATCATTATAATAAATCAAAATAAAAGGGTGTACTTCTATTAACAGGGGTGAATCTAATTTAATTCATGCTAAAGCTCAAATCTACAATCAAAGTAATAAGTAAACAAAATCAATGCATAAAACCACAGACTTTCAAACCCTTCATTCTGGGTTGTACAATCCAATTTGTAAAACCACTGCTTAAGACCTTCGCTTCATACAGTTACACATATGCT